>NC_041389.1:552417940-552419201 GCF_002162155.2 Triticum dicoccoides
TGGGACCCACCAGCTACACCTTCGCACGCAAGGAAGTGCGTCCGGGCAAAAAAAATGATTCGCCCCCTTGACTGCTGGGACCCACCAGCTATACCTTCGCACGCAAGGAAGTGCGTCCGGGCAAAAAAAACCCAAAATGATTCGCCCCCTGATTGCTGGGACCCACCAGCTACATCTTCGCACGCAAGGAGGTGCCTGAGAGTCGGGACCCACCTGGTCGAAGCGTACGTAGCGTTGTCATTCTGGTCGCGAATGTGTACATACATACTGGTCGATGTAGAGGCGCGCACGTGTCGTAGTAGAGGAGCGCATGTGTCGTAGTAGAGGCGCGCACTTAGCATGTACACGTACGTACAGTGGCCAGGGTGCAAGAAAGAAAATACGGCCACGTACGTACATACGGGAAGGGTCTCGAACGCCTACTCGCGCATACGTACAAGGCTGGGTCGTAACAGAGAAACAACATCGTCGTGTTCATGGGGAGGCAACGGAATGCGTCGTGTTCATGGGAAGGCAACGGAATACGTCGTGTTCATGGGGAGGCAATAGAATGCGTCGTGTTCATCGGGAGGCAACAGAATGCATGGGAGCCAACCGGCTGGGTCGGAACGGAATGCGTCGTTGTGTTCATCGGGAGGGCTTGCACAGAACAGGTGATGCAAATGAGGCCTGGCGTACCGCAGAACAGAGGAAACAGACCTCCTACGGTCGAAACAGGCTCCTGTTGATCGGGAGGGGTGTGGCGTACCGCAAAACAGAGGAAACGGACCTCCTACAGTCGAAACGGGGGTCTTGTTGATCGGGAAGGGTGTGGCGTACCACAAAACGAACGAAACGGACCTCCTACGGTCAAAACGAGGGTCCTGTTGACCGGGAGGGGTCTGGCGTACCGCAAAACGGACGAAACTGACTTGTGTTGGAGCGCTATGGTCGAAACAGGGCTCCTGTTCATCGGGAGGGGTGTGGCGTACTGCAAAACGGGACTCCACGGGATACTGTTCATCTCCACCGTCGACCTCCTCCAGCCTCCACGGGCTACCATCGACCTCCTCCAGCCTCCACGGGCTCCTGTTCATCCAGCCTCCACTGCGCACTACTCCACCGGCTACTGTTCAACCACCCATCCACCGTCTACTATTCATCCATCCCTCCACCATCTACTGTTCATCCAGCCCTCCACACCACGGGGTCCTGTTCAACCACCCCTCCACTGTCTACTGTTCATCTAGCCCTCCACAGCACGGGGTCCTGTTCATCCAGA
>NC_041389.1:552419535-552436745 GCF_002162155.2 Triticum dicoccoides
TCACCCAATCGATCGGCTTCAGTTAGCAGCAGTAGCGAAGGAATTGCTCGATCAGGTTCAATTAACAGCCATCGATCAATCGCTCGGGTTCAGTTAGAGCCAACGCCTCGCACACATGCGTGTACGTGTAAAAGAGAAACGCGCATCGCTCGGCCCCTGACCTCCCACCGTAACTGGCAACTCCCCGAAATTTTCCTCCCCCTCGCTTCTACCACGATTTTTTCCGTCATGGATGGTCCAAAGAATGTCATACAGCTGCGTCTCCGGCCCGCCCAGGACGAAAAGCCTATTTTTTGTCATGATTTTTTGCCGTAGAAGTAGGATCCCACCACATCTATGATGATATCGGGTTTTGTCACAATTATCGTCATAGAAGTGTGATATGTATGACAGAAAAAAAATTCGTTTGGCCCAAAATGTCACGGATGTGTCTTTTTTTGTAGTGTGGGGGCGAAGGAGTTATTCTTTGTCTGTATGTCGACGACATATTGATCTTTGGAACCAAACTTGATTTAATCAAGGAGGTTAAGGATTTCTTATCTCGCTGTTTTGAGATGATGGATCTAGGAGTAGCTGATGTTATCTTAAACATCAAGCTGTTGAGACATGAGAATGGTGGGATCACACTGCTTCAGTCTCACTATATGGAAAAGGTCTTGAGTCGTTTTGGGTATAGCGGCTGCACGCCTTCTCCAACTCCATATGATGCTAGTGTGTTGCTTCGAAAGAATCGACGGATTGCTTGAGATCAACTGAGGTATTCTCAGATTATTGGCTCACTTATGTATTTGGCGAGTGCCACGAGGCCTGACATCTCTTTTGTTATGAGCAAGCTGAGTCGGTTTGTGTCAAAGCCGGGAGATGATCATTGGCGTGCACTTGAGAGAGTTATGCGCTACTTGAAGGGTGATGTCTACTACACAACCTTCTTCTTGTAGACGTTGTTGGGCTTGCAAGTGGCACAAGTTTGTAGGACAGTAGCAAATTTCCCTCAAGTGGATGACCTAAGGTTTATCAATCTGTAGGAGGCGTAGGATGAAGATGGTCTCTCTCAAACAACCCTGCAACCAAATAACAAAGAGTCTCTTGTGTCCCCAACACACCCAATACAATGGTAAATTGTATAGGTGCACTAGTTCGGCGAAGAGATGGTGATACAAGTGCAATAAAGATAGTAAATAAAGGTTTTTTAATCTGAAATAATAAAAACAGCAAGGAAACAAGTGATAAAAGTGAGCGTAAATGGTATTGCAATGCTTGGAAACAAGGCCTAAGGTTCATACTTTCACTAGTGGAAGTTCTCTCAACAATAATAACATAGATAGATCATATAACAATCCCTCAACATGCAACAAAGAGTCACTCCAAAGACACTAATAGCAGAGAACAAACAAAGAGATTATGGTAGGGTACGAAACCACCTCAAAGTTATCCTTTCTGTTCTATTTATTCAAGAGTTCGTAGTAAAATGACATAAAGCTATTCTTTTCGCTCAATCCATCATAGAGTTCATACTAGAATAACACCTTAAGACACAAATCAACCAAAACCCTAATTTCACCTAGATACTCCATTGTCACCTCAAGTATCCGTGGACATGATTATATGATATGCATCACACAATCTCAGATTCATCCAACCAACACAAAGTACTTCAAAGGGTGCCCCAAAGTTTCTACCGGAGAGTCAAGAAAACGTGTGCCAACCCCTATGCATAGGTTCATGGGTGGAACCCGCAAGTTGGTCACCAAAACATACATCAAGTGGCACGTGATATCCCATTGTCACCATAGATAATCACGGCAAGACATACATCAAGTGTTCTCAAATCATTAAAGACTCAATTTGATAAGATAACTTCAAGAGGAAAACTCAATCCATTACAAGAGAGTAGAGGGGGAGAAACATCATAAGATCCAACTATAATAGCAAAGCTCGCAATACATCAAGATCATGCCATAGAGAGAACACGAGAGAGAGAGAGATCAAACACATAGCTACTGGTACATACCCTCAGCCTTGAGGGTGAACTACTCCCTACTCATCATGTAGAGCGCCGGGATGATGAAGATGGCCACCGGTGATGGGTTCCCCCTCCGGCAGGGTGCCGGAACAGGCTCCCGAGAGGTTTTTGGTGGCTACAGAGGCTTGCGGCGGCGGAACTCCCGATCTATCTTGATATTCGATGTTTTAGGGTACGTAGGCTTATATAGGCGAAATAAGTCGGTCGGGAGGTGCTCGAGGGGCCCATGAGACAGGGGGCATGCACAGTAGGGGGGGCGCCCCCTATCTCCTGGCCTCCTCGAGGATCTTCTGACGTAAACTCCAAGTCTCTAGGATGATATTCTTCCCAAAAATAACGCCACCGAAGGTTTCATTCCATTTGGACTCCGTTTGATATTCCTTTTCTTCGAAATACTGAAACAGGCAATAAAACTGCAATATGGGCTGGGCCTCCGGTTAATAGGTTAGTCCCAAAAGTAATATAAAAGTGTATAATAAAGCCCATAATAATTCAAAACAGATAATAAAATCGCATGAATGCTTCATAAATTATAGATGCGTTGGAGACGTATCAAAGGGCACTGCGAGCTATGGGATTCACTACACCGGGTATCCAAGGGTACTGGAGGGTTATAGTGACTCGAACTGGATATCTGATGCTGATGAGATTAAGGCCACAAGTGGTTATGTTTTTACACTTGGCGGTGGTGCTGTTTCCTGGAAGTCTTGCAAGCAGACCATCTTAACGAGGTCAACTATGGAAGCAGAACTCATAGCATTAGACACTACCACTGTTGAAGCAGAGTGGCTTCGTGAGCTATTGATGGACTTACCTATGGTTGAAAAACCAATACCCCCTATTCTGATGAACTATGATAATCAAACTGTGATCCTCAAGATAAACAGTTCTAAGGACAATATGAAGTCCTCAAGGCATGTGAAGAGGAGATTAAAATCTGTCAGGAAACTGAGGAACTCTGGAGTTATTACTTTGGATTATATCTATACGTCGAAAAACTTGGCAGATCCCTTCACAAATGGTCTATCACGTGATGTGATAGGTAATGCATCAATGGAGATGGGTTTGAGACCCACCGCATGAGTCCATAGTGGTAACCCACTCTATGTGATCGGAGATCACGTGAATTAGAAGTGGGAGACAAGCTGTTGATCAGCTGAGAGGAGAGTATCCTTATTTTAATTATCCCACTCCATGAAGATGCAATACTATCCTGATCTGCATGGCAGGTTGATATCTATCTTAATGTGTCCCAAGTGGCTTATTTGAGTAAGCAGAGATGTTGTCCTGCTGAGCATCTCCTGAGGAACACACCTATATGAATTTGACTGTTAACATCGCAGTTTGTGAGAAGTGGGTGCTCTCTAATAAATTCATGAAAGGCCGTGGAGTACGACGTATACGCTCCACCCGCGGGGAAGCCTTGTGGCAGCCCAGTATCGGTCAAGAATTTGTGTGAAACTAGTCTCGCAGAAAACTTGTAGTTCAAGCCATAGTCCACTATTCAAGTTGTGATCTAGTGTAGCATAAATCTCTAAGTGGAAGTTCAACTTCACAGGCTCCACTAAGCACTGGTATATAAACAATGTTTTGGAACCAAATGGTGAAATGTGCCAATGAGACTTTGTGGGGGGATTGTTGGAATTTGCTAGTGGGCTTTTGGCCCAAAGCCCAACTAAAATTCTGAAATTCTCTTGGCCCATTCATGCACACATGTGAGTGGAGTGAGTGGGGCTAAAGTTTAGTCCCACATCATAAGTTGAGAGAGAGTTGCACCTCTTTATAAGGTGAACTCTTCTACCACTTGTATGAGCATGAGAAGAGGAGACCTACACGCGCGCTCCTCCTCCTCGCTCGCCTCGCCACGCCACGCCTCGCCACGCCACGCCTCGCCTCTCCTCGTCACGACGCGCCGCGGGTTGTGGGATTGAGCCGAGCTGAGGACAAAGCTATGCCCGTTGTCTATATTTTTGCTGCTCGGGAAAAAATTAATGAGTCATTAATTAATAATTAACGGACACGTTAATTGTTGAACAGTTTTCGATTCTTTTGGATCGTGCCGACTCGGACGTGGGGTTTACTACCAGGACCTACCCGGCCCACACTATATAGTCAGGCAGATGTCTACCCTAGCCGCCGCCGCTTCGAATGGTTTCTCACCACCGTTCCAGATCGTTGCGCCGCCAAGCAAGTCTTCTCCATCCCTCCTTTCGGTGTGCATCGGGAGAAGGGACAGCAGGCCTCTGGAACCCCGCCTCTCGTGATCCTGTACGGGAGAGGGGCGATCAGGTTTTTGGGGAGCGCACACGCGCGACTGCTGGCAGCGACGACTTCGCGAACGATGACTTCTTCCCCAACCTTGGCAACCTCAGCCTTGACGACATGGGCGACAGCGTCAACGCCGGCGGTGCTGCTCCCGCTGCATCGTATGTGATTCTATCTTTCCTATTCGAGATCGTGGTAGAATTCATGTTTCTAGTATGTGCCCTAGATGTGATCTGTTCATCTGCTATGCTAGTTCGCATGATTAGTTCAATCTCTGTTATTGTAGTCATGATTTATCTTTTGTTTATTCGGATTGAATCTCGTAGTAATTTGCTCATATTTCCAACAATCCAAAAACCTGATTAGAGGCAATTTGCTCCGAGTGGTTTTGCTGCACATTTGAAGCCGCCTGCCTTTAAGGGGGCGCAATATAAGAGGTGGCGCACGAGAGCAGTCTACTGGTTTCAGACCATGGGCTGCTATGACACCACCAAGGGCAAGCCTGAGGGCGATCTTAATCCAGCACAGCTGGAAACTTTTGAGAAGATCGATACTCTCTTTAAAGGCGCTCTTCTAGGTGTTCTTGATGACTCCATTGTGGACTCATATATGTCGTTTGACAACGGCAAGGACATGTGGGCTGCGATCAAGGCCAAGTTTGGTGCCTCGGACGCCGGCAGCGAGTTATACGTCATGGAACAATTCTATGACTACAAGATGACTGATGAGCACTCTGTTGTACAGCAGGCTCATGAGATACAGTCACTCGCAAAAGAACTTTAGTACTTCAAGTGTGTGTTGCCAGACAAATTTTTTGCCGGAGGCATCATTGCCAAGCTTCCACCTTCGTGGAATTTTTTTTCTACTTCCCTGAAACACAAGAGACAAGAGTTTTCCATTGTGGATCTCATTGGTACTCTTGATGTTGAAGAGAAGGCGAGAGCAAAGGACACACGTGCTCGAGTTGCTGAGGGAGCTTCTAGTGCCCACATGGCACAGAAGAAGAACTTCCAGTCCAACAAGTTCAAAAACAACAAGAACAAAACTCAGGGCAAATGCAAGTTTGATACAAAGAATAAGCCATCGCATTCTACCAACTTCAAGAAGAATTCTCACATGAAGGGGAAGGGACTTTACCATGTCTGCGGTGATCCTAATCACTGGGCTCTGAAGTGTCCTAACCTCTTTGAGGAGCGCGAACATGAGAAGAGCGGCAAGTCCGCTAATGTTGTCATCGGTGATACTGATATGAAGGAATCTAGGTACGGTATTCTTCCTACCATCCTTTCAGTATTTCAATCTCCTGATTGGTTAATTGACACCGATGCCAATGTGCATGTTTGTGCTAACGCCTCAATGTTTTCTTCTTACCAGGTCACAGGGACTTTTCCCGTGCTGATGGGGAATGGGTCACATGCCATCGTTCGAGGTGTCGGTACGGTCGACCTGAAGTTTACTTCGGGCAAGATCGTGCGTCTGAAGAACGTTCATCATCTGCCATCCATCAAAAAAATCTCGTTAGCGGTTCCCGTTTATGTCAAGATGGTTTTAAGTTAGTTTTTTAGTCCAATAAAGTTGTAATTTCCAAGTGGGGACAATTTGTGGGAAAAGGCTATGAGTGCGGAGGCTTGTTACACCTATCTTTGTTAGATATTTGCACTAAAGTTATTAATAATGTTTGCCACAATAATTAGTTGGATATTTGGCATTCACGACTTTGTCATATTAACTTTGGTTGCATAACGCGGCTAGCCAATATGAATTTAATTCCGAAAATCTCTACTATCAAAGGCTCTAAGTGCCAGGTATGTGTGCAAGCTAAACAACCTCGCAAGTCCCATAAAACTGCAGAGGGAAGAGACTTGGCACCACTAGAGCTTATACATTCTGATCTTTGTGAGATGAATGACGTGTTGACAAAAGGTGTAAAGAGATATTTCATGACGTTGATTGATGACTCCACTAGATATTATTATGTGTATCTTCTGAAATCAAAATATGAGGCTTTAACTTTCTTCAAAAACTATAAAGCTGAGGCAGAGAACCAACTTGATCGAAAAATTAAACGGCTTAGGTCTGATTGTGGTAGAGAGTATTTTTCCAATGAATTTGATCTGTTTTGTACGGAACATGGTATAATCCATGAGAGGACGCCTCCCTACTCACCTCGGTCTAATGGGGTGGCCGAAAGAAAGAACCGAACTCTAACTGATTTGGTTAACGCCATGTTAGACACATCGGGTCTTTCCAAGGAATGGTGGGGGGAGGTGCTAATGACCGCGTATCATGTCCAAACCGAGTTCCCACAAAGCATAAGACCATGACTCCATTTGAGGAATGGGAAAGGAAAAGGTTGAAACTCTCTTACCTACGTTCTTGGGGTTGTTTGGCGAAAGTCAATATACCAATTCCCAAGAAGTGCAAGCTTGGACCAAAAACCGTGGATTGTGTTCTTCTGGGCTATGCTTTTCATAGCATTGGGTATAGAATTTTGATAATAAAATCTGACGTATCCGACATGCATGTTGGTTCGATTATGGAGTCTAATGATGCAACTTTCTTTGAGGACATATTTCCTATGAAGGATATGTCAAGTTCATCAAATCAGGAGATACCTACTCCATCTAGTGAGGAACTCACTGTAATTCCTGAACCCACCATTGCGATGGAACACGTTGAGAATCCTATTGAGGGTGACAATGAAACTCCTGTAAGGAGTAAGAGACAGAGGACTGCAAAGTCCTTTGGTGATGATTTCATTGTGTACCTTGTGGATGACACACCCAGGATTATTTCAGAAGCCTATGCATCTCCTGATGCTAACTACTGGAAAGAAGCTGTTCATAGCGAGATGGATTCCATCTTATCTAGGAACCTGGGAGACCTTGTATTAACTATTCGCTTGTCTTGAAATTATATCTGAACTTGTTGTCTTGCTGCCATAGTGCCATATACGTCGTGGTCCAGAGCCTGTAATGGATTCGACCAAACAGGATGAGGGTGACCTTGCAATACGCCTTTGTCCTACACCCTTCTCTCCTGTGTCGCCAGCCGTCAGCCCCCCTTCTCTCGGTGTCAGTCTATGAAGTTTTGGCGGTGGTCGGGTCTGGTCAGTCCTGTGAACTCGTGGTACTGACCACTTTGGCGCATGGGCTGCTCCCATGGGATCGACCCAACCTGGGCAGCGGTCGGCATGGGTACGGGTGTAAGGCTGTGCAGGGCTCAAGCAACTGATGGTGATGGTTCTTGTGCTGGGATTTTAGGGGTGGGGTGGCGGGCCTTGAGGTATGCCCTTGGTCGGATCTGGCTTGCTATCCCGGCGACTTGCGTGTGCCGGTGCGACCCTGACGGGGTAGGCAAGAGCGCCGCAGATGTCGGTGATTCCTGTTCCAGTGTCTAGTCTCGCCGGTGCCGGGTTTGATCAAATCGGGGTCTAGACCCCATGCCGAACGTTCTCCACGCATGGGTCGGCATCTGTGCTGCCCCATCCTATCTGGCTTGTACCCTGGTAGAGGTGAAAAGTCGACCTGGGAAGTGGCTGTCCTGGGTGGTGAGGTTGCACATTTGCCTATGCGGCGCGCAACACGACATCGATAGTGGCGCCTTCTCATGGTTATGTTGGTAGCAAGAGGAGAGATGGTGGTCGTTCCTGGTGTCGTAATAGCTTCAATAGTTCCGACTATTCGATCAAGATAGGAAGGCCTCGTGCTGACAATGCAGCCCCATCCTTGGGTTGGGTTAGTTCTATTGGTACTTCTTTGTGGCATGGGTAAGAGAAAAATCTCCGCGCTTTGGTGCCGACAATGGTGATGTCTTCGGGTGTCGCTTACCTCTTGGGGACATGGTTATGAGTTTGCTCTCCGTGTCAGGGTTCCAGATGGAAACTCTAACCCATCATTTCGGGCTTGGCGGTGGCACCAGGTTTACGTACTTGGGAGCATCGTCGAGGAACTCAGGTACCATCCGGCGGCAATACATTGGTATCTTAGGACTTGCTTTATTCCCGATATAAAGCTTCTTCGACTAGCTAGGATGGAGTGGATTCATTGGTCTGCTATCTTTGACATGTGTCCTTGTAGTCATCGTCCTATCCGCTGACAGGATCAGAGCTCCATGACCGAGAGCGGCCCTCTCTAGTGATGACTTGGTGTGTTCGGTGCATCGAGGTTTGAAGATTTCCCAATGCGACGTGGTTCAGTTCTTATTCGGTCATCTAGGTCTCTTCTTGTTAGGTGTACTCCCTCCGTCTAGGTGTGTAAGTCATCTTACGAAAACAAAACAATCCCAAAACACTTAGGCACGGTACATTAACTCTCATCTCATTCCTTGTTTCGTGACATATCAACCAATAAGAGATGTGAGTCATTCATGTTTTAAATGAGAGTACTTAACCAAAAACTACCACATTTGACGAAAACGTGACAGAAAACTACCACTCTATGTTTTTGTACGAAAAACTACCAGTTTTTGCCTAATCTGTGGCAAAAAAACTACCAAGTCTCGAAAGTGACCGCTTCGCCCATGCTAAGCACCAAACTGACCGGTTGGTCCCACGTTTCAGGTGCCACGCTGGCCAACCGACAGCCATCGCGCATTAACGGCCGTTAACGGTGCGTCCGCGGTCGAAAACGGCACTGTCGGTCGGCCCGGTGATAGCATCAGATCCAGTCCATGGCCCTCTTGTGCTTCACTCTCTCCCTCCTCTCCCTCTGTCCGACCTAGGTTGCGGCCGCCATGGCGTCGGTGATTCCGGACGGGGGTGGCGGCGATATGGGTGGCGGCGTGGGCGGCGGCGACGGCGGTGGCACAAGTTTGGACGCTGTTGGCTCATTCTCGGAAGTGGATAACTGGTTGGGGACGGGCAGCTACACGACGCAGGCAGGGTTGAAGCAGCCGGAGGCAGCGGTCGCCCAGTCATCACCGGCGCGTGGATGTTCTATGGGTGGAAGGTATGGAGAGACTCTTGCTTAAAAGTGGTAGTTTTCTTCAATATGGCAAATTAGAGAGTGTATGTTTCTGTTAGTTGAACATATATAGGAAACTTTGTTGCACCTCTAGTTGTGTTAATTTCAGTTCAATTGATGACCACATATTTGTGCAGTTTGGCTGAGCAGAAGTGGGAGATATGGTTTCATTTAAAAGGAAGAAACCCTGTGAAAAGGGTTATATATGAGACAGACATTTCTTTGCTTACTCTACAATCACTCATTGCTAGTGAAGGTTATGGGGAGAGTGATTACATGTACTATGTGAAGGAGGAGGAAATTGGATCTGAAAGAGTAAATTATTTAGGTAATGAAGCTAGTGTTCATGAAATGTTGGAGTTTTTTCATCATGTCAAGGTTGTGAACATAAGGATTGTGAGAGATGTTGAACCTGTAATTAGTACACAGGCAAATCAGAATTACATCAACACTCAAGAGAGTTGCTATGTGAAAAAGGTTGTGGAGCAATCCGAGCTTCAGAATCAGATAGATGATAGAAAGGCTCAGCTTGAGAGGAGCAAGATTCAAAGAGAGGCAGATTTGAACCACTTTGAAGGAGATACTGAAGTGTCTGAATTTTGTTCTGATGATTTAGTGAATTCAGATGGGAGTGCTGAAGCTGTTGAACAAATGGAAATAGAGTGTGCCTCTGTAGTGGATACAACATTGCAAAGTACTGCTATTGTGAAACATGTGAAGAATCCTGGTCCAACTAGCAGATGTCACAATGAGGTAGAGAAAAAACATTTTGAAGATTGGTTTCCTGAAGCAGATGAGTTTTGTTTTGCTGGTGATGCAGGCATAAGTGGTGAGGAAGAAGAAGATGAAGCTGAACTACCATACCTCATGAAGAAGCCAAAGACAAAGAGCAGTAAGAAAAAGATGAAGGAAAGGGTATATTTTGACCCCTCAATTCCCAATTCACATTTACTCTTGTGCAAGAGCTTGTGTTTTGATAGTGTTTACCAGTTCAGAGAAACATTAAGAGATTTTCATATAAGGACTTTGAGGTCTTTTCACTACCACAGGAACACTCCAACAAGAATTATTGTTTGGTGTTCACAGAGATAGCATGGATGTGAATTTTACATGTGTGCTGCCAGGATAGCTCATGAAAGAACATTTTGCATTAAGAAGTGTAACATGGAGCACACTTGTCCAGCATCAGCAGAGAACACAAAGGTTACTACTAAGTGGCTTTCCAAAGCAGTTGAGCCTTCTCTTAGAGCAGATCCTAGAGCACCTGTGGATGCACTTATTAAAAATAGCAAAGTCAAGTTTTCAGTTGATGTATCAAAGAGTGTGGCCTATAGAGCAAGGAGGAAGGCTATTAAGGTTGTACAAGGTGACCAGAAGGAGCAGTATTATAGACTGAGGGACTACCTGCAAGCAGTTATTGATACAAACCCTGGTAGCAGGTGTATAGTTACAACATTTGAGGACCCAGAAAACCCTGCACCAACTCCTAGATTTAAGTACATGTTCTACTGCTTGCATGCATCAAATCAAGGATTTATTAATGGTTGCAGGCCCTTTATAGGTAAATCTATAACTGCATTTTGTTCAAAATATCTTGTTGAAAAATTTATGGTAGCTAATTTGGGTATGGATGCATGGCTTGATGGTTGCTTCATCAAACTAACCACTGGACAGCAAATTCTTGCAGCCACAAGAAGAGATGGCAACAATAACATCTACCCCATAGCCTTTGGTGTGGTTGATAAGGAAGATTATGAGAGTTAGACATGGTTCCTAACCCAGCTAAGATGTTGCATTGGAAGTAGAAGCAAATTTGGAACCTACACCATTATTTCTGATAGGCAAAAGGTATGCACCCTATCATAGCCAGTAGTTGTGATATATATTGTTATTACTAGCTTTATTTCTTTTTTTTCATGACCATGGTTATTAATTTACAATCAGGGTCTTCTTAAGGCTATAAATGAGGTGTTCCCTGATTCCCCTCAGAGATACTGCCTCAGGCACATATATGCAAATTTTTCAGTCAGCTAGTTTCAGAGGAGCAGAACTAAAGAAGCTAGTAGATCAGGCAAGCTACTCATTCACCAAACATGGCCATGAATTAGCAATGGCAGAGTTTAAAGCAGAGTGTGAGGATGCCTGGAAGTGGCTTAAGAAATTTCCAAAGGATACTTGGTGTAGGTCTGCAATGGATTACAATTGCAAAACTGATCTTGTTGTGAACAACCTTAGTGAGGTTTTCAACAAAATGATCTTTGATGTTAGGGCCAAACCAATTAGGACTATGTTTGAAGGAATTAGGACTAAGCAGATGATCAAAAGGCAGAAGACTAGGGAAAAGACAGAGACCAGCAGGTGGATGATCACACCCAACTATTCAGAGAAACTAGAGGAGAATAAGAAGTATGCCAAGTTTTGTGAGGCACATAGGGCTGGTCCTGACATCTGGCAAGTGTTTAGTGGTGAAAATCAGTACTGTGAGAACATAGCTACTAACTCATGTGACTGTAGGAGGTGGGACATGACAGGTGTGACATGCAGTCATGCAATAGCAGCAATGAGCAAACTTCACATGCACCCAGAGGACTATGTGCATGAATTTTTCAAGAAACCACTATATATTGAAGCATACAAAGACATAGTGTACCCTATCCCTGGTCCTGAATTCTGGCCTGACACACACACTCAGGATATTGAGCCCCCAGTTTTCAAAGAAAAAGCAGGCAAGAAACAGACAGCTAGGAGAAAGGGCCAGTTTGAGGTGCCTGCCCCAAAGGACACAAGCAGGATGGGAATAATTACATGCAGCAATTGTGGTCTACAGGGCCATAGATATACAAACTATGGGAAAGCTCTGAAACCAAGTCTTGAAATGAGGAAGAACTTACACCAGGTCATTCAAAAATGTTGCATTCTTTGTTTAATTATTTTAGGTCTGGTCTATTTACTAACTAATTTAATTTTGTCATGCAGGAGAATAGAGAAATTTTTAGGGGTTCCTCTAGTGCTCCACATCCACCTCCACAACCACCACCTCAACACCAAACTGCACAAATGCCAGCCTCATCTGCTCCAGCTCCTAAAGCAATGAGGAACAGAAAAACAGCAGCAAACAAGAGAGGTTCAACATCAGCAGTTTCAGCAGGAGCAGCCAGGTCTTCACTAGCACCTGTGACAGGATCAGCATCAACAAGAGCTCCAAGAGGATCATCATCAACAAGAACATTCAATGCACCTAGATCATCCACTAGAGAACCAGGGATATTAGCAGGTAAGAGGAAGAGGAAACCTCCTAGCAAGTTTGCGTCCTATTTCAATGCTAGTGGAAACTACTGAAAGTCTGTTACTAAGTTTATGTTCTGCTACTTAGTTTGATTGTATGGTACTAAGTTTGTGTTCTGCTACTAAATATGTGTTGTGCTACTAGCATGCTTAAATTCAGACATGTGAACTTGTGGACAATGTTGAATGTATGGTACTTAATTTGTTGAAATTTGTTTTACTTTGCCATTTCTACAGTTTAGGTGCATGTTTTAATTGTTTTAATTTGTTTTATTTGTTTTACTTTTCCATTTGTACAGCCCAGAAGTTATTATAACTTATGGACAAATTCATTTTAGAAAAAAAAATCTGCAAAAAATAAGTCTGGCCTGGGGCTTGAACCCAGGACTAGTTGATTGTAACCATGCGTTCAGTACCAATGGGCTAATGATAGTGATTTGTTAGATTAGCATCGGCCAAACTTATTATATTTTGTTAGCCATGTCGTCTGTTCAGCGCGCGTTGTGGTCGGCAACGTGGTGAGCGTGCGTTGAGTAGCACCAGCCGTTTCAGATTCTACGGCTTTAATACGTGTCCACCCACCACTCTCTCTGCTCACTCGCCCACTCGCCGCTCGCACCGCCCACTCCACTTCCCCCTCTGTCCCGTCGAAATCGCCGCCGACCCTCACCCCCACCGCCGTTGCCATGGACTGGCAGCTGACCATCGAAGCTCTCGCCGGCAACAACCAGGAGATGCGCGTGCAGTACAGGAAGATCGCGCGCTGGTTCCCCACTCTGGCGATGATGAGGAACCACGCCCGCGTCCTGGTGAAGGTGATGACAGCTGCTGAAAAGCAGCATGCCTTCCCTGCCGGCCGCACCGTGCCGCCGTCGACCATTCTGCTGTGGGCGATGCACGAGGTGCAGCGCTCCCCCGACCCCAGGCAGCACGCCCGATGGTGGATGTACCACTCATCCACCACGCCGCCGGCCGCCGCGGATCACGTCACCGACGTCGTCCTCGCTCTCCCAGCCCCAATCAACAACGCCTACTGGGAGAGGCGCAATCCATGGGTCCTGGGGCCATCAGACAACTCTTACGGCGAGTCTTCTGACGATGAGTCCTCTGACGATGATGAGGACGAGTCCTCTGACGACTCTCACGACCAGGTGGATGAGGTCATCATCCTCTCCGACGACGAGCCTGAAGTACAGATGCTGGCTCCCATCCTCGACGCCATAGAGGGGGACATGAACCTCCCATATGCGCTGCCGGAGGTCCCCGATCTCCCAGACTGCGTCGTCGTGAAGCATGAAGAAGATGATGGCAAGGAAGATGTGGTGGAGCCGGCGCCGAGCAAGAAGAAGAGGGCGGCCGTGACCGTGGTGCGCCGCTCCCAGCGCCTGAAGATGCTCAAGAAGGAGGACTAAAATGCTGCCTTCAGTTAGTTCAGTGAAAAAAATTCAGTTTCGTCAGTCCTGAACTTTCGTAAGTTCAGTAAGTTTCTCGGTTCAGTTTCGTCAGCACTATCTATCTATGTATGCAGGCACTATGTTTAGTACTACTTGCTATCTATGTCAGACTTTGAATGCCAGTACTATCTATCTATGTCAGAGTACTTGCTACTTGCTATGTATGTTAAGTTATTTGTCAGACTATCTAAGCTTATCATTTCCAACTATGTCACTACTGTCAATTATCCACACATAACATATGCAGAGCAAAACAGCCTCATCATAGATAAAACATTCTTACTTACTTAACTTAGCATCAGTACTCACTTAGCATAGGAGGTCTTAACATAAAATTCATTACATCATAGATAAATCCAACTAGTTCTTAAACCATACCATCTTGATTCAGGTTCTGAAAGCACATGAAACTTTCCCAAAATATACACCTAACATGCATGACATTGCAAGGCCAGCTATATATATAGGCCTACTAATTACTTAACCCACACACCAAGCACTTCACTCATTCATAATTGCCTTGATCCTCTCCAGCTTATCTTTGCTGGCATGCCCAGCATTGAGCAGATCAGCTATTAGATACTCCAGCTTCTTCTTCTCTTGCTTAAGTAGGTCCCTGTCCCCCTCCACTTCCTTCATGGCCTTCCTCATGTTCTGAATGATATCTGCTTGGCTTTGAAGAATGCACCTTTTCTCCTTGGCAAGCTTCAGTTTTTCCATACTTAACTCAATCTTTGCCTAATCCTCAAGTTGCTTCTTCTTCTCATTCAGTTCACTGATTTCCTGACTGGTATAGTCCATGTCATGAGACATCTTGCCATCTTGATAGTCAAAAAGCTTGGACACATCTTCCACCAACTGGCTGTAGTTGTTTGGCAGGAACTCAATTTCCTTCTTTAACTTTCCCACCTCTTTCTCATGAGCTTGTTTGTCCTTCACCCTACCCAAGTTTTGCTCAGGTTAAATGTCCCAAATCCTTGCTAGGCACCTTTGTAGAATCTCTGGCCAAGGACCATCCACCCACTCCACCATCCCACGGTTGACACCTTCATCCTACAGAGTACACACCACACATCACATATAACTCAAGTCATTTAACTGGATTCCTATGCTTACTTAAATGCTCTCTGAATTCAGCTAACATAATTCTTTCCAACTAAGCACAAAGCACACCTTATTTAGCAGCAGAGATAAATTCAGTTAACTCTGTTCTTTTCAGTTAACAGAGATATTCAGTTAATAGCTAACAGAATTTCAGATAACATGTGCTCTCAGTTTCAGTCATTTATTAAATTCAGTTAACTAAAGATCTACTTTCACATATATGTTGCACTTTTCAGTTTTAGTTCTAAACATAGCACACATCTCTGCATAACTTAATAGCTGTTGCACCACACATCTCCAGCAGCAAAACACATCACACACCACACATCTCCAGCAGCAAAACACATCACACACCACACATCTCCACCAGCAAAGCAAACAAGTGTTCAAGATTTAATACCTGGTTGACAGGACAACCCAGGAATCTCCTCCCTGTCAAAGCACCTTCAAAAGCTACCATCTTCTTCGGCCTCTGATGATGCATCATGCATGTGGGCAAAGATTCAGTGTGAGAACCATAGAAAGATGGATTCACCACACTGTCAGGGGTTTCCTGCAAAAGAAACTTGGAATCAAACCAAAAGCAACTTGGAATCACAAATTTGGATGAACTAACCCTAACACTAACTCTGTTCCACCATTATGCACTTACAAAGAGCCGAGGATCCATTGAAACCATGCAGATGTCCTCGTTCGAGCTCTCCTCGTCAAACCAGGAAGGCATGGTCAAGTACTACCAGTAGCAACAGCGGCGGCGGTGACGGCGATATGCTTAGAGCAGCAGTGAGAGGGAGAGGATGAGGAGGAGAGTGAGTGAGCGAGTGAGGAGGGAGAGGATGAGCGAGTGGCTGAGCTCGCTCACTTATTGGACCGACCGACAGGCGCCGTTCCGACCGCGGACGCGCCGTTAACGGCCGTTAACGCGCGGTGGGTGTCGGTTGGCCAGCATGGCACCTGAAACGTGGGCCAGGCCGGTCAGTTTGGTGCTTAGTGCAGGCGAAGCCCCCGCTTTCGAGACTTGGTAGTTTTTTGCCACGGATTAGGAAAAATTTGGTAGTTTTTCGCACAAAAACATAGAGTGGTAGTTTTCTGCCACGTTTCCGTCAAATGTGGTAGTTTTTGGTTAAATACTCTTTAAATGACTTGAGACAACCAAACACGACATGCAGTGGTTAGTTCATTGCATGCAATGTTATTAATTAGCAAAAAAACATCAAGTTCCCTTGTTTTCCCCTCCACCTTGGTCGCGATGCACAAGCTAAGATGACTTACACACCTAGACGGAGGGAGTAGCGATTTTTCATGCTCGATGTAGGGTTGGTGGCACTCTGGCTGTCAACTCAGTTGTTGTTTTTATTTTCTGACTTGCATGTATGGGGATTTCTCCACCACCTTGTATCTATTCGGTCATTTGGGCTTTATATATAAGGCTGGGCAAAAACCTGTTTTAAGAATATGCCTTTCTCCAACGATGGTACTACTCAAAGTAGTGCAATTCTCAGGTTCAACAAAGACAAAAGGAAAGAAAAATAATACTGCTGGGGTCATGTCTCTCTGATGCAGACATGCTATGTTTATATACTGATGTGATGTGGCAAACTGCTGATGGTTGTCCAGTTTCGTCTATGAGCGAAAGATTACCAGATCTTGTCCAACACTAACATTGATTGCTAACAGATTGTGCATCACAAGCTAATTTTCCCAGATTTTCCCCGACACTTAAGTATAGCTCTTCTACATGCGTTGTCGAATAAAAATGCCAGAGAAAAATAATCCCAGAGTTTGCACTGCACTTTCAGAAACTAAAACATTGCAGTGCATGATAAGCTAAGAATTCCACGTTTTGCCCGGTTCGGGAAACTAAATATAGCTCTTCTGCATACCAAATTAAGTAATACGGTTCCTGTGAATGCCCTTGCCAAGTTTAAGTTCTGCCCGCGAAAAACAAGATTCTAGTGTAACCAGATAATCTGCAACAAGTGCTATTAATTTTCACTATTAACACTTCGAATCTATCAAGAAGCAATAATTAGTTTCACATCCTGTTCTGTTTTTGCAAAACACTTCGGCAAACTGAAAGATTGTGACACACTAAAATGTACTAGTGCATTACAT
>NC_041389.1:552437114-552451455 GCF_002162155.2 Triticum dicoccoides
AATAACCAAGAAAGAGATAACAAAAACATATTGTTTCATTGTGAAAACTTAAGTCACGATCTCACGCAGTGTATAAATATGTTAAAAATAGTTTGTACAGTACTAAGCAGCGTGCGAGTATGGGACACACGCCCCTCCGTTTTTTCAGGCTCTGTTTATGCAAGAGACAGCAAAGCACTGTCACTTGTCTAAGCAAATAACTCTAAACTTGGCCGAACACTTTTGCCAACAGTAATTGGAAGAGAGACCGTAAAAAGTTACTACTATCAAGCTGAAGAGCGTGTGAATATAGGACACACACCATTCTTTCTGTATAGTAGTTCATTTTTTCAGACTACTGTTTTTGCAAGAGACTGGGTGGACCTGTAATTACAGTGAAGCACTGGTCATTTGTCTAAGCCAATAACCCTAGACTTTGTGCAATGAAATGTCCATTTAAAAGAGATGCCCGGCAATCTGCCATGTGCTACTTGGATTTTCCCTTCAAGGATAAGACAGTATATCAAAATTGAACAAACGATATCAACCTCATTTCAGCAATTCACGAAAACGATAAATAGGTGCATGCTCTTTCAGTTTCCAGCTAACATACATATAAAGACATTAGAAGTTTGGAACTAAAGATATATGATGGCATAAACAGAGTATCTAGCCCTTGATATTCTCTTGAAAGGGCATCAAACCTACCGACAGAATTTGCATAATGACCTATCAAAGGGATCAGCTATCCACA
Organism: Triticum dicoccoides; assembly: GCF_002162155.2. Taxonomy (NCBI): domain Eukaryota; kingdom Viridiplantae; phylum Streptophyta; class Magnoliopsida; order Poales; family Poaceae; genus Triticum; species Triticum dicoccoides. The sequence continues at coordinate 552,437,848 of NC_041389.1, forward strand.
TATCATGCATGTGCTTCTTATAATAAAAACGGCAATTACCATAATCTCTTTCAAAATCAAATCGCGCATCTCTAGAAGCTCTGTTATCCAGTTGTAGCCGCATGTGCTGATTAGCCACCCACTTCTGATTGCAGCTATTACGATAGACTCCAAATTTCATTAGCTCGAGTACCTTCGCATTGAGAACAAAGAACTTGGCAAAGTCAACATCTGGTGTCTTGCCTTCATAGGTGTTCAATACTATTGCTTTGAGATTGAGTTCAAGGCATTCGATAGGATCGAGCGTGCCATATTGCCCCAGATTTTTCATATCCTTCCTAAGACGCGACTGCAAAAGAATAAATAAAGCATAGTTGCCACTTAGGTCGCATTAAAAGGATAGTTTTTCTTTTGCAGGCAATAAGAGGCAGTCTGGATTATTTGTAGTGATGTGGGAACAGAGAAATAATGAACAATATAGTCTCCAAACATGTTACTTTTAACTTCAATCCACACATGTTTTGACAACTAGATTTGTCATCATAACATTTGTGGAAAACTGATTTTATAGCTGAAGTTAATGTTAACGAAAGTGTACTAATATTATTTCTTCCATATGTTCAAACTAGGCATCTAGAGAGATAAGGCTAATAGAAGTTATAACAACAAAGGTTTTCTGGAGTAGTTAGCATTCAGCAAAGAAGATTTCACCTGGATGTATAGCTTCTCCACGCAGGGAAAACATCTAAGGAATCCAACAACTACGTCCAGATTGGGGCCAATAGATTCTAGAACCAAGACCTTCACTGTGCGCACCGACACAGCCAAGCTGATGGGGATCATTTCCTGGAGAAAACCAACTAGAAATATCAGATTGCAATGGAATGAGGGATGCCCAAATGCAAGTCTGAAGAAAATGAAGACTTATTCCACCTTAACAATTATGGTTCCCAGGCCAAACACAAGTTCGTAGAAACGGCAAGACGGATAGCCCAACACCGTCAGTTTCGGTGCGGTGATCACCCGGACGTGGATTTTTAGAGCATATGCACCCAGGCCCTCCTATCCTAACTCTTCAATATTGCTTTAAGATCCGTGCGACACAACTAAGTTTCTATATGAAATTTTCTCTTTTTTGCTTTTCCCACATAGAACATATCTTAAAGTTCAAACCTATGCAGGATGGCAAATCTTTCTAACTAGAATCTAGGATAAATCTTTCAGAATTTTTTGTCCGACATAAATATTAAAAATATGATTTTTTAATCAAACAAAACGTATTTTGTATATTTATGTTTGACAAAAAAATCTGTACGATTTATCCTAGATTCTACTCAGAAAGCTTTGTCACGCCGCATAGGTTTGAACTTCAAGATATATTCTATGTGGAAGAAACAAAAAAGAGAAATATATTTGCACGAATCTTAAAGCAAAAAATGGATGGCTAGATAGAGAGGGCCTGGGTGCATATGCTCTAAAATATATTTTCGGTGATCACCCTGATTGTCCTTGGGCCATTAGAGCCAAATGAGATCAATCTTTCAAGGCATGGTGCATCCTCAATGACAAGCTCCTCCGGCAGCTCCTCATAGTGACCAACAGAGACACCAATACTCCGGAGAGTCGGCGAGACGATCCGGGCGGTGCTAAGCCCACGGATGCCCATAAGCTCAAGGCTCTCAAGCACGGTGCAGGCGGCTAGAAGGCGGAGGAGGGCCGGCTCCGAGACGGCGACGCCGGAGAGGTTGAGCTGCTTCAGCCGAGGGAAGGCAAGCACGGGGGCAGCATCGATCACGGATAAATTGCAGCGGCCGATGCTGGCAACGCGCAGCGTGGGCGCGAAGTGGAGCACGGAAGGAGGCAGCGCACGCTTGCTGTTGCCCCGGTAGAACTCGAGCTCCTCGAGGCCGCCGAGGGCGGGGGACCGGAACCAGCCGTCGAACCTGGCGTGATGGTGGCCGCCGAGAAAGATGCTAGAGATGCAGAGGCGGCGGGCGGGGCCAGGGTGCGCGGCGAGGATCTCGGAGACGACGGCGATGCGCTCGCTCTCCTGCGAGGAGAGGGCGTCGTCGACGGCGAGGTTGAGGGGCGCGGAGCGCCAGAGGTGGCGCCACCGGGAGGAGAGGATGGCTGTCCGCGCGCCGTCCTTGGTGCTGGGGAGCAGGGAGATGATGGTGCCGAGGATCTCGTCGGGGAGACGGCTGATGAGGTCGAGGCTCGCATCGTCTCCGCCGCCGGCACCCTCCCTGCTCGCGGGAGGATCCCGCGGTGCTGGCACATCCCGCCTCCGCTTCTTGGATGCGGCAGCAGCCGCCGCATTGTCCATGGCCGGTGGCCGCCGCCGTCGCCAAAAGAAAAGCAAATGAAGAGGACGAGAACACAAGCACTAGTAGCCCCCAACAACACGAGTAAATACGGCACCCACTCCACTCCCGCACTAAATTCACTCTGATCTTTGACTTCCTACGCATGCAGCACAGCTGAGTCCCGAGACGTGTCGCTGTGCATATAGCGTGGTGGCCTGCCTTGGCCTTTTTCAATGTTTCGACTTTTTCAGCAAACTTTAGCACAAAATAAATTCTCACAAATTTTATTTTACAATCTGATCCTTTTGATAATGCGATAGGCTGTGGAGTTGCTGGTCTATATAGAGAAGCCAAGCCATCCAGTGTTTCTTCCCTTAATAGATATAAGTGGCAAATGGGCACACATTATTGCAAACGCCATAGGATCTGGCGGTTCCAGTAACGCCATGGACCTTAGGGTTTCTGCCCTGCCACTTAGATACTTGACTACGTCATGGTCACATCAGAAATGTTGGCTGGTTCGGTGTTTCTGTGTAGATCAACAACGCCACGACGTGTGGCGTTTTCAAAAAGGATTAAATCATGAAATATTTTTTGGAGGGAGTTTATTTTATGCTAAAGTTTGTCGAGGCTGCTTGTCTTGCCAGACATCGTTCACACCTATTACAGCTAAACCTTGCAACCGGGGTGGCCAAAATCACTGTTATAACCTTTAATTCAAAGATTAGCATGGTTTAACCTCCTTTAGAAACTTTTTTGAATATGAACTTTTTGTATACCAGGGCGGTCGAAACTCATTTAATGTAGTAAATACATCATAAACTTTGCGAAACCTTCTCAAGTTGTTTCCATAACGGCACAACCTCAAGGGATCATAAAATGACACCATCCCCGGTTTGATATTTCTTGACTTCGTTTGCGTTTTTAGAATAAAAAAACAATAAGCTCCATGCACTAGTAGAAAAGGGGGCAAAGGTCCAGGTCGGGTCAGCCCATTAGTCCCGGTTCAGTCCAGAACCGGGACTCATGGTGGCATTGGACCCGGTTCGTGAGCCCCGGGGGCCGGCCGGGCCACGTGGGCCATTGGTCCCGGTTCGTCTGGACTTTTTGGTCCCGGTTGGTGGGACGAACCGGGACCAATGGGCCTCGCTCCTGGCCCACCACTATTGGTCCCGGTTGGTGGCTTGAACCGGAACCAAAGGCTGCCCTTTAGTCCCGGTTCATGTCACCAACCGGGACCAATGAGGTGCCTATATATACCCCCTCGCTTAAGAGCAGAGCACACTACTCTGTTTTTTCTGGCCGCCGAGGGGGAGAGGGCTTGGTGGTGCTCTAGCTCACCTCTATGCACACAAGGTGTTCGATGGAATGCCCGAGCCACACTACTTAAGCTTTCTCCTCTCCAAACTCGACCTCCAAACTCCATTTTCCTCAATATTTATCTAGGTTTAGCGGTCCGTCACGTCCCGTCCCCGTCTTCACCACCGTCGATCACTCGCGCCGATCTCATCGCTGGCACCACCGTGGTGAGGCTCTTGTTCTTATCTTCTTTCTGAAAGAAAAAATATTCTTACTTGTATGTTTAGATAGATACTTGTATTATTTTCTTACTTTTATTATTGCATCTTATACAGTGCGATGGTTTTGGTATCCGCCCCCGTCGGCCCTCGTCCTGTCTATGATTCGGATGTGGTATATATTATCTTTTCATAACTATTGGTTCATTTATTGTTTATGACAATTATGCCGACCAACGTGACATGGATTTTATTTATCTAAGAGGTTGTTGAACCGGAAATTCCAACCGACCCTATTGTCGAGAGGTTAAATTTAGTTGAAGAATAAAATAATTTCTTGAAGGAAAAAATAAGAAAAATTGAGGAGGAGAAGATGATATTGGAGTTGCATGTTGCGGATGTCGTCGATGATCACAAGATCAAGATGGATGCAATGCGCTTGAAGATTAGAAAGATTAGAAAATATGCCATTCATACCGAGGCTTGGTATCATTATGCCGTTGGATCAGTTGTTACCTTGGTTGCGATTATGATCGCATTTGTTTTTGCATTGAAATGTTTTACATAGTTTCAATGTAGATGCTCTGCAGAGCTTTATCTTGTTAGATGAGAACTATGTATGTACTTTGGTTTTAATGTGATGATGAACTTCTATTAATTTTGTCACTTAATTATCTATTCATGATGTTCTGTAATGATTTTTGACACACTTAATTATATATAATGCACGCAGATGAACCGGCAATGGATGTACGGTGACAGACACACCTCCGAGTACATTAACGGCGTGCATGATTTTCTCGAAGTGGTTGAGGCAAACAAGCAGAATGGTTTTTATGTGTTGTCCATGCCCTATATGTGGGAATACGAAGTCTTACTCTGAACGGAAAATCCTTCACACCCACCTGCTTTACAAGGGTTTCATGCCACACTATAATGTTTGGACGAGGCACGGAGAAATAGGGGTTATGATGGAACACGGCAAAGAAGAAGAGTACAATGACAACTATGTGCCCCCTGAATACGGTGATGCTACTGAACATCAAGAGGAACCAGACGATGTGCACGATGATGCTGCAACGGGCGAAGCTGCTGAAGATCAAGAGGAACCAGACGATGTGCCCAATGATGATGATCTCCGTCGGGTCATTGTCGATGCAAGGACGCAATGCGAAAGTCAAAAGGAGAAGCTGAAGTTCGATCGCGTGTTAGAGGATCACAAAAAAGGGTTGTAGCCCAATTGCGAAAATGGCAACACAAAGCTCGGTACCGTACTGGAATTGCTGCAGTGGAAGGCAGAGAATGTTGTGCCTGACAAAGGATTTGAGAAGCTACTGAAAATATTGAAGAAGAAGCTTCCAAAGGATAATGAATTGCCCGACAGTACATACGCAACAAAGAAGGTCGTATGCCCTCTAGGATTGGAGGTGCAGAAGATACATGCATGCCCTAATGACTGCATCCTCTACCGCGGTGCGTACAAGGATCTGAATGCATGCCCGGTATGCGGTGCATTACGGTATAAGATCAGACGAGATGACCCTGCTGATGTTGACGGTGAGCCCCCCAGGAAGAGGGTTCCTGCGAAGGTGGTGCGGTATGCTCCTATAATACCACGATTGAAACGTCTGTTCGGAAACGGAGAGCATGCCAAGTTCATGCGATGGCATAGTAAGGACCGTAAGAAAGACGGAAAGTTGAGAGCACCCGCTGACGAGTCGCAGTGGCGAAAAATCGAGAGAAAGTACTGGGATGAGTTTGCAAGTGACCCAAGGAACATATGGTTTTCTTTAACCGCGGATGGCATTAATCCTTTCGGGGAGCAGAGCAGCAATCACAGCACCTGGCCCGTGACTCTATGTATGTATAACCTTCCTCCTTGGATGTGCATGAAGTGGAAGTTCATTATGATGCCAGTTCTCATCCAAGGCCCTAAGCAACCCGACAACGACATTGATGTGTACCTAAGGCCATTAGTTGAAGAACTTTTACAGTTGTGGAATGGAAACGGTGTATGTACGTGGGATGAGCACAAACAGGAGGAATTTGACCTAAAGGCATTGCTATTCGTGACCATCAACGATTGGCCCGCTCTCAGTAACCTTTCAGGACAGACAAACAAGGGATACAACGAGTGCACACACTGTTTACTTGACGCCGATAGTATATACATGGGAAGCTGCAGGAAGAATGTGTACCTGGGCCATCATCGATTTCTTTCGACCAACCATCAATTTCTTCCGAATCGCACCACTAGATTTACACCATTCTTTATGGTATACGGCGCAGAGGCAGTTCTGCCCTGCGACATAATTCATGACTCACCTCGCGTGCGCATGTACGAAGAAAGAGAAGCCGAACTCAATCGGCAGGACAGTTTGGACGCCTTGGAGGAGGAGCGCGACGTGGCCAAAGCCCGTTCCGCATTCTATCAACAGCAGGCTCAAAGATATCAAAGCAGAGAAGTTCGGGCCAAAACTTACAATGTTGGCGAGTTAGTTCTACGCCTGCCGGACAAGAAAAAGGACAAACTCAAGCCCAAATGGGAAGGTCCCTTCATAATTGACCAAGTCCTGACTAGTGGAGCGTACCGTCTGCGAGATGCATCGGATAACCGACTCGAGCCGAACCCATGGAACGAAGCCCGTCTACGAAGATTCTACGCCTAGCGCTGGACTATGTGTTCGTCTCCTTCCTCTATCTATTTTTGACACATTAGCTATCTTATATTTCTCTCCTTCTTCCTCCCTTTCTCTTACAGCCTTTAAGGGCTCGTTTGCGCCTTTTTCGCACACAATTGACATGCTATCCGTGCTCATTATACCTGGGGGCTTCTTTAACAGAAGCTTGTTTACACGGGCCTCATGCCCAACACATGTGTCACACTTCCGCATGTACCTTTTATTCACCATTATATGCATCGATATGACTTAAGTTTTGGCCAAGCTGGGTTGCCTGGCTCCTGTGCTTACCCCTACGTTCCCGATTGTTCAGCTAGGTGGTAATGGGAGCACCTCTGCGATTGTTACTGCCGGGTCAGCCGGATGTGTACCTCAGACTGGGTGAAGCCGAAAGCTAGCGTTCTTAAGGGAATATTCGGTCGGTGAACTAAAAGATGATTTCTCACTCGTTTATTTATCGGCCCCCAGATGCTTTTCTGCTTTTTTTTCGCAGTCCGGACATGCACTTTAGGGCATGCCTCCCAGGGAAAGGAACCCCTAACGAAACTATTCTCCCTGGAAGATGTTTCTTACTAACCATGTAATATAACATAAATAATTGGGCACTTGTCTGATAAAGCACTAATGACCCCTACGCCTGGTCTCCATGCATGCCCCGGTTCTTACATAACCGAGAGGGTATTCGGACACACTCCGGACTATCGGGTCCGGAGGTTGAAGCGAAAAGGTCCGCCATGACAAACGATCTACAATCCGGCTAGAAGGCATTTTACATGTCATCTTAAATTACATAGTCAATTTGACTGAGTATCTTCCTCTTCAATACCATCCAATAGGCTGTCTAGTTTACAGTCCTTTTGGGAATATTTGGCGGCCAACTCTACCTGGCCGTACACTAAACTCACAGGGACCTCCTTCCCATTGGGCCCCACAGGTCCGACCTCGGCCATGTGGTTTGGGTCAGCCTTCGTGTACCGTGTCTTCACCATGGCCCAGGCCTCCCTGGCGCCTTGACGGCAGGCCGATATCTTCCATAATCGGAAGCACCGCCGCGCTCCCTTCAGCTTCTCTGCAAGCTCTCCAAGGCCTTCGGGCATGGAGACGGATGGCCATAGGGCCTGGGCGACGCCTTGCATTACCTGCCGAACTCGTTCGTGCAGTTGTGAGAGCTCGGGAAGAAGGTCACCCCTAGAACCAGGCATTTCCTCTGCAGGCCGACCTGTCAGCATACCTACAGACATAACTCTGTCAATCGACTTCCTCGCTGAACTCTTTTTCAAAGTTCGTTCAAGCACTTACTAAAAATGCCGCGTCGAAGCCGCCGATTCTCCTTCACGGAGTCCGACAGCTGAGCAAGAACATCCTTTAGTTCCTCGCCCAGCTGGGTGTTGGCATCTTGGAGCTTATTCTTCTCTCACCTCACCCTCGTAAGCACACTCTCGCCAGCCTTTAACCGGCGCAAGAGTTGTTGCTTGTCCGGATCCACTCCGGCGCCATCTGCACTGTTATTGTCAGATTTGCACACATGCCGCACTTCACAACATACTTATCTTTCGAAGCATATATTACCAGAGGGGGTCTCCTTGGCCTCCCCTGCCGCGGCCAGTGCGGCCTCAAGTCGGGCTTTGCACTCTTCCAGCTCCTGGGACAGTTGGGTATTATTTTCTGTAAGATCCTACATAACAATTGATCCTTAAATCAGTTATTCTAACTGTTTCAAGTCTCGGGGGCTACTGACATATATAACCATCAAATTTTCTCACCCGTGTGTCTTTTACATACTGCTATGTGGCTCTGGCTAGACCATTTTGAGCGGCACGGAGGTACGCATCTCCCGTATTGAAGGCATCCAATGCCTCTGGGGAGAAACAAACGTCACGAAGAACTGTCTGGCAACGCCTGTGGTTCATGGCACTCTCCAGCTCGGAATGGGTAGCAGACAGCCCGTCCGCATCCTTTGTCGGAGGAGCGTCCGGTGCGCGCCTCGTGTTCGCCTCCGCTTCCGGACCCGGCCTTGAAGCCTGGCTGGTGGAGGCGTGATTGGCAATCTCTCCGGATATAGTCCGGCGAGCGCTCTTTTTCCTGAAGAGGGCACGAGCGTTAATATGCCTTCTGGAAGTAAAACCTGGGAATAAAATGGCGCGCCATACCGTTGAGCCGGCGTCTCAATCCGGACCACACTTCTTTTCAGCCTGCTGGGCCTTGCTGCCCCTAGTTGGCTAGCCACCGCAGGCTCGGCCCTCCGCCTCAAGGACTTCCCCTGCAAAAACACCATTGGTATACGGTGATCAAAAATAAGCACAGATGGGTCATCTTAAAAGTACTGGGACTTCGGTTTCGGTTACTCGTGAGGCTGGGAGTAGTCCGGGATAATCGGCCGTAATGGCCACTAAGGTGTTGTCCTTGCTCAATTGATGAAACACCCCATCGATCAGCTCCACAGTCAAGTCCGGGTCCTCTTGGGAGTCCGGGTCGAAGGACCGTTCCGGGTCCTCGGGTTGTGGAGGAGGGATGTTTATCTCCTTTACAGCCTGGCGTAGCTCCTGCGTTGAAATTGCTAGACTGAATACTTAACTATGGGAATATGAAACAGATGGGCGAGTGAAAGTGTCCACTTACCCAGCTTGGAGGATTGTACATAGAAAATCTGCCCCATGGGTTGACGCGGAGGAATTCCTCCTATTCTCCCTTGTACAATGCGGACAAGGTCTTTATTAGAGCGGCAACCGTTTCCGGCCCCTTATGGACGCACCGGGTGGCGTCGTCCTCCCCGTTGAAATCCCACATGGGGTGGCCTCTATACTGAAGCGGCTACACCCCCCGCATAATGCACGTGGCCATGACCTCAATCATGGTCAGTCCGGAATGGGCTAACAACCTTATCCGGCCCATCAGGTAAAGGACGTCCTCGTCATTTTCCTTCTGAGGGCTCCGTGGACGCCAGCTTAGGCGCTTCTTCAAAGGAGCATTATCGAACTCAGGGAGGCCAATTCGAACAGGGTCCGGCAGGGGGGACGTCTTCTATATAAAACAATTCTGAAGCCAGTCTTCGAACGCCTTCTTTGGGCTTCCGGATAGATATCCGATCCCGGCGATGTGCCATAGTTCGGCTCCGCCCACTTGATATATCGACCCCTCCTGAGAACGGGGCACAAGGCAGAACAGCTTCTTCCACAGCACGAAATGAGCCTTGATGCCCAAAAACAGCTCGCAAAGGGCTACGAAGCCCGCAATATGCAATATGGAGGCAGGCGTAAGGTTGTGCAACTGGAGGCTGTAGAACTTTAGGAGCCCCCGAAGAAACGGATGAATTGGAAATCCGAGCCCTCTTATCAAATAAGGGACAAGGCATACCCGCTCTCCTTTGGAGGGATTGGGGACGCTCTCAGCTTGCTCTCCACCATTATAGGTGGCAAGCCCGGCTCGAACCGGGACCATGTAGGCTGGGGGGAGAAACCCCTTGGCTTGTAGTGCCACTAGCTCGCTGTGCGGGACGGAGTATCTCTCCCAATCTCCAGGCTGAGGGCTGGGGGGCGAGAAGAGGAGCTGGGTCGACTGACCATGATGGAATGGATCTCTGTCGAATGCGCTCTGATGAATGCTCGCGGAGGGAAGATGGTGTGATTTGGATCTAAATCCCCGTCTCTTTTATAGGCGGCTCATTTGCGCAGCTAGGGGGGTAAATGAAAAAAATACCCTGGCTTTTCGCATTCGTTTGACACGTGGAAGATGGCCATTATTGGGCGCAGAAGCCAAGAAGCGCAACATTCACCAGAAGCCGGACATTATTCAACAGGTATATGGAATTTGGAGCAGAACCCGCCTTCCAATGCCGAAGACAAATCTGCGCGCCGGACTCGTCGTCATTGAAGCCTAGTTCGGGGGCTACTGAGTGACTCCCGGATAAGGGGGTGTCCGGATAGCCGGACTATGACCTTTGGCCGGACTCCTGGACTATGAAGATACAAGATTGAAGACTTCGTCCTGTGTCCGGATGGGACTTTCCTTAGCGTGGAAGGCAAGCTTAGCGATACAGATATGTAGATATCCTCCCATTGTAACCGACTCTGTGTAACCCTAGCCCTCTCCAGTGTCTATATAAACCGGAGAGTTTTAGTCCGTAGGACGAACAACAATCATACCATAGGCTAGCTTCTAGGGTTTAGCCTCTCTGATCTCGTGGTAGATCTAGTCTTGTACTACCCATATCATCAATATTAATCAAGAAGGAGTAGGGTTTCCCCTCCATCGAGAGGGCCCGAACCTGGGTAAAAACATCGTGTCCCTTGTCTCATGTTACCATCCGCCTAGACGCACAATTCTGGACCCCCTACCCGAGATCCGCCGGTTTTTACACCGACAACAAGCATTTCAAAGGCGAGGCAGATCACCGGAAGAAGCCCGCCATGCGTACCGGTGATCACGTACTTGCTATGGTCAATAATTTACACGTAATCTTTGGAAAGGGTCCCGGCACACTAGCTGTTCCGAATGACGCTGAGGGACATGCACCCATGTGGAAGAAGAAATCTATATTTTGGGACCTACCCTACTGGAAAGACCTAGAGGTCCGCTCTTCAATCAACGTGATGCACGCGACGAAGAACCTTTGTGTGAACCTGCTAGGCTTCTTGCGCGTGTATGAAAAGACAAAAGATACACCTGAGGCACGGGAGGACCTGCAACGTTTGCACGAAAAAGACGGCATGCCTCCAAAGCAGTATGAAGGTCCTGCCAGCTACGCTCTTACGAAAGAAGAGAAAGAAATTTTCTTTGAATGCCTACTCAGTATGAAGGTCCCGACTGGCTTCTCGTCGAATATAAAGGGAATAATAAATATGCCAGAGAAAAAGTTCCAGAACCTAAAGTCTCATGACTGCCACGTGATTATGACGTAACTGCTTCCAGTTGCATTGAGGGGGCTTCTACCGGAAAACGTCCGATTAGCCATTGTGAAGCTATATGCATTCCTCAATGCAATCTCTCAGAAGGTGATCGATCCAGAAATCATACCAAGGCTAAGGAGTGATGTGGCGCAATGTCTTGTCAGTTTCGAGCTGGTGTTCCCACCATCCTTCTTCAATATCATGACACACGCCCTAGTTCATCTAGTCAACGAGATTGTCATTCTGGGGCCCGTATTTCTACACAATATGTTCCCCTTTGAGAGGTTCATGGGAGTCCTAAAGAAATATGTCCGTAACCACGCTAGGCCAGAAGGAAGCATCTCCATGGGCCATCAAACAGAGGATGTCATCGGGTTTTGTGTTGACTTTATTCCTGGCCTTAAGAAGATAGGTCTCCCTAAATCGCGGTATGAGGGGAGACTGACTGGAAAAGGCACGCTTGGAAGGGACTCAATAATATGTAGGGACGGATATTCTTGGTCTCAAGCACACTACACAGTTCTACAGAACTCTACCTTGGTGACCCCGTATGTCGATGAACACAAGAACAGTCTGCGATCCAAACACCCGGAGCAGTGCGACGACTGGATTACATGTGAACACATCAGGATTTTCAGCAGTTGGATGGAAACACGTCTCAGAGGTGACAACACTGTTTGTGATGAGCTGTACTTGTTGTCCAGGGGACCATCTTCGACTGTTACGATTTGGAAAGGATACGAGATAAATGGGAATACATTTTACACGATTGACCAAGATCAAAAGAGCACCAACCAAAACAGCAGTGTCCGCTTTGATGCAACAACCGAGAGGGGAAAGGACACATATTATGGTTACATAGTGGACATATGGGAACTTGACTACGGACATGATTTTAAGGTCCCTTTGTTTAAGTGCAAATGGGTCAATCTGTCAGGAGGCGGGGTACAGGTAGACCCACAGTATGGAATGACAACAGTGGATCTGAAAAATCTTGGGTACACTGACGAACCGTTCGTCCTAGCCAATGATGTGGCACAGGTTATCTATGTGAAGGACATGTCTACCAGATCGAGAAAAAGAAAAGATAAGGAAGCGAATACATCATACAACGAGCCAAAGCGCCACATAGTTCTTTCAGGAAAAAGGGACATCGTGGGAGTGGAGGGCAAGACAGACATGTCTGAAGATTATGAAAAGTTTCATGGAATTCCTCCCTTCAAAGTCAAGGCTGACCCAAGCATCCTGATAAACGATGAAGATTATCCATGGTTACGGTGCAATAAGCAAATGACACAAGCGAAGAAAAAGTGAAGACTTTCTCCCGCAACTATTATGATGATACCATGCCAACTTTGTAACAGACGAGTATGATACCATTGTCCGTTTTGTACATGCACATGCTATGTGGGTAAATTATGATACCATGCCAACTTTCAACTTTTTCAGAGTTCATTTGAAATGCTTTAATGTCTTATGGTTTGGCCCTCGTAATACCATTAATCCCGGTTCGCTCCTTGTCAACTATGTTCTCACCAAGAACACTCTCAAGAGGGCAACCACGTGGGCCATTGGTCCCGGTTCGTCTGGACCTTTTGGTCCCGGTTCCACGCACGAACCGGGACCAATGTGCCTCGCCCCTGGCCCATGACCATTAGTCCCGGTTTGTGCCACAAACCGGGACTAAAGGGTTGGTCCTCGTTGCGCTCAAAGTTTAGTCCCACCTCGCCAACCGAAGGGCGCTCACACCGGTTTATAACCCCGTCCCTCTCTGCCTTGTTGAGCTCCTCTCAAAGTGAAAATAGATGCCCCTATACAGGGAATTTGACATAAATTCATAGTGAATTTCTCTGAAATTCATTGAAATTTATTATGAATTTAGGTTGAATTTTCTCTATAGGCGCATCTATGTTCATTTTTTTAGTAAAGTTAATCACAAACTTGTGATTCACACAAATTTCAAAGAGTTCAAATTTTAATTATTCAAATTTGAAAACTAATGGCACTAACAGAAAGTTTATAATTTTTCTAAAACTAATGGCACTAACAGAAAGTTTATAATTTTGCTGACCTAATAGAAAAAAGAATTAAAAAATAAAGCAAAAAATAAAAGAAAATAAATAATGCAGAAAACAAAACAAAAAAACTGGAAACAAAATAAAAATAGCAACAATAAGTATTTTGTTGTAAGTAGAAACAAAATAAAATAAATAAAGCAACAAAGAAAAAAAAGTGTTTT
>NC_041389.1:552451583-552453587 GCF_002162155.2 Triticum dicoccoides
AGAATTAAAAAATAAAGCAAAAAACAAAAGAAAATAAATAATGCAGAAAACAAAACAAAAAACTGGAAAAAAATAAAAATAGCAACAATAAGTATTTTTGTAAGTAGAAACAAAATAAAATAAATAAAGTAAGAAAGAAAACAAAAAAAAGTGTTTTCAAATTTGAAAACTAATGGCACTAACAGAAAGTTTATAATTTTTCTAAAACTAAAAGCAAAAAGAATTAAAAAATAAAGCAAAAAACAAAAGAAAATAAATAATGCAGAAAACAAAACAAAAAAGCTGGAAAAAAATAAAAATAGCAACAATAAGTAAAGAAAAAAAATAGTGCCTCCTACTGGGCCCCCACGGCCTGAATACGACTAGAAACCCAACAATGGGCCAGGATTCAGGACCGTAGTAAGCCCAGTAGGCCCACAGACACATAGAGACAGATTAGGTCCGAAAGCCTGCTTTAAAGAGGAGCTCGAGAGGGTTGGCGCATCGCACCTTATAAACAGGTGCGAGTCTCTCTCAGCTAGCGAGGTGGGACTAAACTCCCACCACCACGCCGTTGTGCAAGGCCCATTGGTCCCGGTTGGTGGCACCAACCGGGACTAAAGGGGTGCATTAGTCCCGGTTGGTGCTACCAACCGGTACCAATGCCCCCCTTTAGTCTACCAACCGGGACTAAAGGGGGCATTGGTCCCGGTTGATGCCACGAACCGGGACCAAAGGCCTGGGTATATAAGTAGCACTTAGGAAAATTTGACGAACTCATCACCAGTTGCCCCCCGGCCCACCCGACGACGCCGAGCTCATCGACGCCGCCAGGCTGCCCAGATCGACACCGTTCGCTGCCCCCACGCCGCCCGCCGCCCCGTTGTCGCCCCTGCCCCATCGCCGCCAGGCTGCCCTGAAGCCGCCCGCCGCCCCCGCCGACGCCGTCATCGTCGCCCGCGCGCGTCGTTGTCGTCGCTGCGGGGAAGCACCACGCCGGCTCCCGCGACCCGTTCATCCCCAAGGTCGTTCGTCCGCCGCCGCACCGATTCCGGCCGGCGACCTCGACCCGTCCCCGCGTTGTGAGCCCCTGCCTCCTCCCCTTTCCTTCTCATTGCCGTCCCCGCACATCATCCGTAAGCGCGCGCCACCGCCAACCATCATCGATGTCGCCGTATAATGCTCTGTATATGCTCACTCTATGTATGTATGTATGTGTGTATGTATGTATGTTCACTGTATAATGCTCTGTATATGCTGTATAATGCTCGTTTTTGCATTTTTTTTACCAAGAAAAGGTCTATTTTTTGTTGATATGTATGTTCATATATATGCTCATTAATATTTAAAAAAATGTTCATATGCTCATTTAAGAAAATGTTCATATGTAACATTTAAGAAAAAAAGTAAATGTATGTATGTTCATATGCAAAGAATTATTTTTGGATGAAATGAGATGAGATGAGATGTGTTTTGTGTTGGAGAAGAAAAGAGGAAGAAGGAAGAAGGAAGAAGAAGGAAAAGAGGGTCGAGGGGGGGGGGGTCGATATACCCCCTCCATGGTTACATTTTTAGAAAAGGATTATCTATATATGTTCTCTGATTTAGTACATTTTAGGTTAGTTTCATTTTTAGAAAAGTTTTATATATTTAGGAGAGGAAAAAGGAAAATAAGAAGAGGAAAAAGGAGAAGAAGAGGAGAGGAAGAAAAGGAAGAGGAGATGAAGAGGAGAGGAAGAAAAGGAAGAGGAGAAGAAGAAAAAATATTCTATTTTTTCTTCTTCTCCTATATTCCTTTCTTCTTCTCCTCTTTTTTTCTTCTTTTTTTTCTTCGATCTTCTCCTCTATTCCTTTCTTCTTCTCCTCTTTTTATTTCTTCTTCGTTTTCTTATGTTTTATCGGGTCTGTCGTCGTCCATATACCCCTCCCGATAACTTCAACACGAGGGGGGGGGGGCGATATACCCCCTCCCCGATAATATTATTTTCCCATGTACGTATGTCGTGTCAATATAATAAACTCCCG
>NC_041389.1:552454071-552458683 GCF_002162155.2 Triticum dicoccoides
CAACATGTGGGGGGGTCGATAAACCCCCTCCCCGATAATATTATTTTCCCATGTACGTATGTCGTCGTTGTCGATATAAACCCCTCCCGATAACTTCAACACGTGGGGGGGGGGGTCGATATACCCCCTCCCGATAACTTCAACACGTGTGTGTGTGGGGGGTCGATATACCCCCTCCCCGATAACATTATTTTCCCGTGTATGTATCTCGTCGTTGTCGATATTACCCCCTTGAAGCGTTGTCGAGGCCACCCCAAACCCTAGAGAAGCAGCGTCGAGGCCACTAATTAACATGATTCCTTACTGTGATTAGCTAGCTAGTTCTATGTTTGTCACTAATGTATCCATATCTGTCATGTTTGAATAATAATTGCCATGTTGTAAATATTTGTAGAAACTATGGACACCCCCTGAGACGAAGCAACAGAAGCGATGTTGGGGGAGATAATCGCACATGGAAGTGATGTCGTCTTATCGTTTCTGAACGACACCGATGCTCTGCAAGGACAGGGTGAAGAAGCAGGCTATTATGATGGCTCCTTTGACCCAATGCCGGTGCAAGAAGGAGACCATGAGGATGGCTCCGGTGACCCAATGACGGTGCAAGAAGGAGACCGTGATGACGGCTCCGATGACCGAACCGAGTCTGGCCAGGTATATATATTAGTTAAGCCTGTGATGACTAGCTAATTGATGCATTCATTGTTTTGGTATATGTACACATATTAGTTAACTCTCGTCTTTCTTCTTTTTTCTAGCCCTCCGGATCAAGCACAACTTCGGTAAGGAGATGAGGCCCAAAGAAAAAGTTGATCTCGGATGAAAGGTTTGAGATCACAGCAATCGCACGCGACGGTGAACCGATTGAACCCATCCGAACAAAGAACGCATTTGCTGCTCAGTGCGGGGTTCTTGTTAGGGACAAGATCCCGATCAGCATCCACCAATGGTATAAGCCTAAGGAGGAAGACCCTGAGGTGTCTTATGTCAATGATATGCAGAAAGATGATCTTTGGACTGAGCTAAAGGCAAATTTCACCCTACCACCAGAGGAGGATCCAAAGAAGCCAGTTATAGAGCAATTAATCAAGTCTTGTGCTCTTAAGAAGATGGCAGGCCTATTCAGGAGGTGGAGGAAAGAGTTGAAAAAGTTTGTCGACAAAGAAGAGACACCAGAATTCATCGGCAAATATGAGAAGATCAGAGATCACTGGCCCGCATTTGTGGCCCACAAGACATCGGAAAAGAGTAAGAAGATGTCGGCGACAAACAAGCAAAATGCTGCGAAGAAGCAGTTTCACCATCGCACGGGGTCAGGTGGCTACCTCAAAGCCCGGCCTAAGTGTTCCAAGGCTGAGAATGATCTTCTTGATAAAGGGATCGAACCAGAGACAATGAATTGGCCAGACCGTTGCCGGACTTGGTTCTTCGGGTATGGCGGAACCTTGGACCCTGTATCAGGGAAGTGCCGTTGGACGGACGAGCAACTGAAAATACCAGTCAACAGGCGTCGGCACTACATCGATGCAGCGCAGCAAGGGACGTTCGTTCCAGACAGGGAGAAGGACGAGCTCACAATGGCCCTCGGGAATCCTCAGCACCCTGGACAGGCACGAGGCACGCCAGGCTCCATTCCGTGGAAGGTTGGTTTTCCGGACGCAGGTGGTTACAAATGCCATGAGAGGAGGAAGAAAGTGGAGCATAGCCAACTGCAGGCGCTGCACGCAAGGGTACAAGGGCTAGAGGAACGAGAAGCAGATCGCAGCAAATGACCTGCCGAAGCTTCCCCCGAAGCTACCCCGCCATCTCAGCGGAGAAGCAGCGTGGCTTCCACCGAGCTGCTTCAGCCGGAGCATGTCTTGACGGCTCCTACTAGCTACCCCGTGGATTTTATCACGGAGTCTCAAAATTGCCACCTTATGACGCAATGGCAGAACTTAAAAGTCAAGGCGGCTGTCGGTCAAGTTCGACCTTCTGAACCCGGCGCAACTTTTCACTGTCGTCCGATTCGAGAAGGATATGCTAGGGTGGCGGTGGACGAAATAACGGAGGGATTTGAGGACCTCCAGCTTGACCACCCTACCGATGAAGGGGAGACTCGACTGGGTTCTGCTCTGAAGACTCCATGCCTATGGCGGAAGGAGTTCATCAAGCTTCCGAACTGGACGCCTCCTCCTCCTTCTCCTCCGGCGAGTCAGGGCACTCCGCCTCCTCCACCGCCTCCTCCTCCGGCGAGTGACGATCAGGGCACTCGGCCTCCTTCTCCGGCACGTGACGGCACTCCGCCTCCTTCTCCGCCTGCGCCGGCGCACCCGAGCAGCCAGCAGCCTCCTCCTTCTCCGCCTCGCCAGCAAGGGAGGAAGAGACCCGCCGCCGCCCCGGCTGCTCCGGCGTGTCGTAGTCCTTCTCCTCTGCCTCGTAAGTAAGCACGAAAGAAGACAGACGCCGCAGCCGCTCCGTCTGCTCTGGCATCTAGCAGTACAACCAGGAGAGGCGGGAGGCAATACAGATATAGTCCTTCTCTCAAGCCTCTAGAGAAGTTACCGTAGGAGAGGACCGAGGAGGAAAACATGAAGATCGTGCAGACCAAAGTGAAGGACTTCTTTGAAGGGTTGAAAGCAAAGAGACATCCACCTCCGGAGGAGAAGGTAGATCCGGTGAAAGCAAAGCGCACTATCGATGCCCTGAGGAAACCACCAAAGTCTTCGCCGAAAAACAACCATGAGCGCATTACTTCAAAGACATATCTCGAAGCTAACCGGTCGGGAAGTACTGTCAGTGACCAAAGGATAAAAGAACGAGCAGCTGGGAAAAAAATTGCCCAGCTCGGCGAACAAGCAAAGCAATCGTGCCCCCCGCTCAATGTGTCTAGCGACATCGTCGCCAATGCTCCGGGGACGGTGCCCGGTTATAAGAATCTTAAAGATTACCTGCCTGATGATGTACATTTTGATTTCTTGGAGGTGGACGAACACAAATACGAGTACGGGAAGCCTCTCGTCAAATATGAAAAATCTCTAACAACGATGATGCGAAGATTCCATAATTGGTACATGCAAACCTTCAGAGAGTCTGGGGGATGAATACTTTGTATCTGAGAATTAAAGAGGAGCACGACCTCGTTGGAACTGATCTGTTGACTGTTCCATTTGAGGAGTTCTTCGAGTTCTTCAATCAAAAGGCCCTCGATAAATTAACGGTCTTTTGCCAATGTCTGTAAGTACTATTTCTGTCATTAAGTCTCTATATATAGCTCGGCTCTTTCATTGCATGTATTTATAATTAATTATCCTCACTATATTATGCAGATAGAAGATCATCGAGTGCAAAAAAACAAGAAATGTATGATATTGGGTTCATTAACACAAATATCATAGATGAATTTCTGGTTAAAAAGCATGCCGAAGAGGCCGAGGCCAACTTGCTACAATCGTTGATCAAAAATCAAAACAAAGATTTAATACTCTTTCCTTAAAACTTCAAGTGAGTGTTACTGTCGTGTGCATATTTGGTTTCCCTTATTACTCGAGCGAGGTTATAGTAATGTAATTGATGAGTTATGCATGCGTGCGCAGCATCCACTATGTTCTTCTGGAGATTAAGCTTGAGCGGGGAGTAGTAACCGTCTTAGACTCGAGACAAAAAGATCCCGAAACCTATGCGGACATGACTAAATTGCTCAACAAGTAAGTTCAATCGATCATTATCGCACCATATCGGCAACCTTTTGTTCATTTCCTGATATCTCAAGTAATAATAATTATTTTCTTTGTCTTGCAGGGTTTGGAAACAGTTCACGGCAGAAGCTCCGGGACTGCCGAAGGAGCTGCGATATACATACCCGAAAGTAAGTACTACTAGCTAGCTAGTTGCGCGCATCTCCCGTTGATTCTATAGCTATACTTTCATCAATGCCATTTATAATGCTTCATTATCAGTTTGATTGACCTCTATTTCTCGTAAAGTGCTTGTGGTAGGAAGAAGGGAATAATTTCTGTGGATACTACGTGTGCGAGTTCATCTACAACGCGACTTTAAAAAATAAGCAGGGCTACTCTAAAAGATAATATGAAGTGCGTAAGCAATAATATTCACAATTTCATTTTATTACACCATCATTTCTGTTGAGTTTCATTCATATATGTATTAACGCCCTTCTTCAAATTAGACGTGGCAGATGCGGAATGAACTCCTAGAACAAGATCGCATGAAAGCAATTCAAGAGGAATTGGCGGGATTCTTTCTTGACCACGTCATCAATAAAGCTGGAGAATACCATGTGGAAGTTGATTTCAAATACTAGGGGATTGTAAGAGATCTTACATATTGTATATGTATGTAGCCAATAGCGTCGGATAGATAATACGAGAACTTGTTGTTTGACCAATCTCTCGGAGAAGGAGAGGTCGATCGATCACTTCTCTCGGTATGCATGACGAACTTCTGTACTTAATGGTTCCCTTCATTTTCTTACTAGCTAGCGTGTCGAGGGCCTCTCTATGTACAGTACGTAGCTTCGACCAAGCACGGACATAAGAGAGGACACTTCTCTCTATTAATTAGCTAGCTAACACAATATATGAAACACCTAAGTTAACCCCCCAAAACCCCC
>NC_041389.1:552459199-552464059 GCF_002162155.2 Triticum dicoccoides
ATGCCTTTTGGTCCCGGTTGGTGCCACCAACCGGGACCAAAGGCCCTCCTGCCTGGGCTCGGCGCACCGGCCACGTGGAGGCCCATCTGTCCCGGTTCGTGTTAGAACCGGGACTAAAGGTCTAGGGCATTAGTAACGACCCTTTAGTCCCGGTTCAAGAACCGGGACAAAAGGCCCTCAGCAACCGGGACTAATAGGGGTTTTTCTACTAGTGATGTTTGGAGTGAGTCTTGGCACTCAATGTTTAAAATTCCTCTACTTTTCTTGAATATGGACTATACATAGATTCATTTACACTAGTAGAAAAACGCCTAATAGTCCCGGTTCATAAGGGCCTTTAGTCCCGGTTCATGAACCGGGACTAATGGGTCGTTACTAATACCTCCACCCATTAGTCCTGGTTCAAACACGAACCGGGACCAATGTTCCTCCACGTGGCCCTGTGTGCCGAGACCAGTCAGGGGGCCTTTTGTCCCGGTTGGTGGCTCTAACCGGGACCAAAAGGCATCCACGTGTGAGCATTCCAGTGGCTGGGGTTTTTGTTATTTTTTTAAGGAGGGGGGGTTGGGGGTTTTGGGGGGTTAATTTAGGTGTTTCATATATTGTGTTAGC
Organism: Triticum dicoccoides; assembly: GCF_002162155.2. Classification (NCBI taxonomy): domain Eukaryota; kingdom Viridiplantae; phylum Streptophyta; class Magnoliopsida; order Poales; family Poaceae; genus Triticum; species Triticum dicoccoides. Next base: position 552,459,812 of record NC_041389.1, read on the forward strand.
TAGCTAATTAATAGAGAGAAGTGTCCTCTCATATGTCCGTGCTTGGTCGACACTACGTACTATATATACATAAGTGATCGAGAGAACCATTCAGTACAGAAGTTCGTCATGCATACCGAGAGAAGTGATCGGTCGAACTCTCCTTCTCCGAGAGATTGGTCGAACAACAAGTTTTCGTATATCATGTATCTGACGCTACTGGCTACATACATGTATAGTATGTATAAGATCTCTTAATTGCAATCCCCTAGCAATTGAAATCAATTTCCACATGGTATTCTCCGGCTTTATTGATGACGTGGTCAAGAAAAAATCCCGCCAATTCCTCTTGAATTGCTTTCATGCGATCTGGTTCTAGGAGTTCATTCCGCATCTGCCACGTCTAATTTGAAGAAGGGGGTTAATTAATACATATATATGAATGAAACTCAACAGAAATGATAGTTTAATAAAATGAAATTGTGAATATTATTGCTTACGCACTTCATATTGTCTTTGAGAGTAGCCCCGCTTGTTTTTCAAAGTCGCGTTGTGGATGAACTCGCACATGTAGTATCCACGGAAATCATTCCCTTCTTCCTGCCACAAGCACTTTACGAGAAATAGAGGTCAATCAAACTGATAATGAAGCATTATAAATGGCATTGATGAAAGTATAGCTATAGAATCAACGGGAGATGCGTGCAACTAGCCAGCCAGTAGTACTTACTTTCGGGTATGTATATCGCAGCTCCTTCGGCAGTCCCGGAGCTTCTGCGGTGAACTGTTTTCAAACCCTGTAAGACAAAGAAAATAATTATTATTACTTGAGATATCAGGAAATGAACAAAAAGTTGCCGATTTGGTGCGATAATGATCGATTGAACTTACTTGCTGAGCATTTCAGTCATGTCCGCATAGGATTTGGGATCTTTCCGTCTCGAGTCTAAGACGGTTACTAGTTCACGCTCAAGCTTAATCTCCAGAAGAATATAGTGGTACCTGCGCATGCATGCATAACTCATAAATTACATTACTATAACCTCGCTCGAGTAATAAGGGAAACCGAATATGCACACGACAGTAACACTCACTTGCCGTTGTAAGGAAAGAGTATGGTATCTTTGTTTTGATTTTTGATCAACGATTGTAGCATGTTGTCCTTGGCCTCTTTGATGTCCTTTTTAACCAGAAATTCATCTATGATATTTGTGTTAATGAACCCAATATCATAAATTTCTTGTTTTTTGCACTCGACGATCTTCAATCTGCATAATATATTGAGGATAATTAATTATAAATACATGAAATGAAAGAGCCGAGCTATATATAGAGACTTAATGACAGAAATAGTACTTACAAACAGTAGCAAAAGACCATTAGTTTATCGAGGGCCTTTTGATTGAAGAACGCGAAGAACTCATCAAATGGAACAGCCAACAGATCATTTGTAACGAGGTCGTGCTCCTCTTTAATATGCAGATACAAAGCATTCGTACCCTCAGACTCTCTGCAGGTTTCCATGTACCAATTATGGAATCTTCGCATCATTGTTGTCAGAGATTTTCCATCTTTGACGAGAGGCTTCCCGTACTCGTATCTGTGTTCGTCCACCTCCAAGAAATCAGGAAGTGCATCGTCAGGCAGGTAATCTTCAAGATTGCCATAACCGGCCACCGTCCCCGAAGCATTAGACATATTGAGCGGGGGGCACGATTGCTGTGCTTGTTCGCCGAGCTGGGCAATTTTTTTCCTCTTTGCTCGTTCTTTTGACCTTTTAGCACTGACAGTAGTTCCCGACCGCTGGGCTTGGAGATATGTCTGTTCAGTAATGTGTCATAGTTGGTTCTCGGCGGAGACTTTGGTGGTTTCCTCAGGGCATCGATAGTGCGCTTTGCTTTCACCAGATCTACCTTCTCCTCCGGAGGTGGATGTCTCTTTGCTTTCACCCCTTCAAAGAACTCCTTCATGTGGGTCCGCATAATCGTATCGTTTTCCTCCTCGGACCTCTCGTACGGTAACTCTTCTAGAGGCTTGAGAGATGGACCGTATTTGTATTGCCTCCCGCCTTTGATTGTGCTGCTAGACGTCGGAGCAGATGGAGTGGCTGCGGCGTTTGTCTTCTTTCGTGCTTGCTTACGAGGCAGAGGAGAAGGAGTACGACGCGCCGGAGCAGCCGGGGCAGCGGCGGGTCTCTTCCTGCTGGCTGCTCGGGAGCGCCGGCGTAGGCGGAGAAGGAGGCGGAGTGCTGCCACGCGCCGGAGAAGGAGGCGGAGTGCCGCCACTCGTGCCCTGATCGGCACTCGCCGGAGGAGGAGGCGGTGGAGGAGGCGGAGTGCCCTGACTCGCCGGAGGAGGAGGAGGAGGCGGAGGCGTCCAGTTCAGAAGGTTGATGAGCTCCTTCCTCCATAGGGATGGAGTCTTCAGAGCACAACCCAGCCTAGTCTCACCTTCACCGGTAGGGTGCTCAAGCGGGAGGTCCTCAAATCCCTCCGTTATTTCATCCACCATCACCTTAGCATATCCTTCTGGAATCGGCTGGCAGTGATAAGTTGTGCCGGGTCCACTAGGATAAACTTGGCCAACAGCCGCCTTGACCTTCAAATTCATCCATCGCGCCATAATGTGGCAATTTTGAGACTCCGTGATACCATCCACGGGATAGCTGGCAGGAGCCGTCAAGACATGCTCCGGCTGAAGCAGCTCGGTGGAAGCCATGCTGCTTCTCCGCTGAGATGGCGAGGTAGCTTCGGGGAAAGCTTCGGCAGGTCGTTCGCTGCGATCTGCTGCTTCTCGTTCCTCTTCTCGATCCTCTAGCCCCATTACCCTTTCGTGCAGTGCCTGCAGTTGGTCCTGCTCCAGTTTCTTCCTCCTCTCGTGGGTTTTGTAACCCCCTGCGTCCGGAAAACCAACCTTCCACGGAATGGAGCTTGGCGTGCCTCGTGTCCGTCCAGGGTGCTCAGGATTCCCAAGGGCCATTGTGAGCTCGTCCTTCTCCCTGTTTGGAAGGAACGTCCCTCGCTGCGCTGCATCGATATAGTGTCGAAGGTTCCTGACTGGTATTTCCAGTTGCTCGTCCGTCCACTGGCACAACCCTGTTACAGGGTCCAAGGTTCCGCCAGCCCCGAAGAACCAAGTCCGGCAACGGTCTGGCCAGTACATTGTCTCTGGTTCGATCCCTTTTTCAAGTAGATCATGCTTAGCCTTGGACCACTTAGGCCGGGCTTTGAGGTAGCCACCTGACCCCGTGCGATGGTGAAGCTTCTTCTTCGCAGCATTTTTCTTGTTTGTCTCCGACATCTTCTTACTCTTTTCCGATGTCTTGTGGGCCACAAATGCGGGCATAGTGATCTTTGATCTTCTCATATTTGCCGATGAATTCTGGTGTCTTTTTTTTCGACAAACTGGTTCAGCTCTTTCCTCCACCTCCTCATTAGGGTTGCCATCTTCTTAAGAGCACAAGACTTGATTAATTTCTCTTTAACTGGCTTCTCCGGATCCTCCTCTGGCGGTAGGGTGAAATTTGCCTTCAGCTCAGTCCAAAGATATTCTTTCTACATATCATTGACGTAAGACACCTTAGGGTCTTCCTCCTTAGGCTTATACCATTGTTGGATGCTGATCAGAATCTTGTCCCTAACAAGAACCCCGCACTGAGCAGAAAATGCCTTCCTTGTCCGGATGGGTTCAATCGGTTCGCCGTCGGGCGCGATTTCTATGATCTCAAACTTTTCATCCGAGCTCAACTTTTTCTTCAGGCCTCGTCTCCTTACCGAAGTTGTGCTCAATCCGGAGGGCTAGAAATTATAAGGAAGAAAGATGAGAGTAATTAATATGTGTACATATACCAAAACAATGGAAGCATCAATTAACTAGTCAGCACGGGCTTAACTAATATATATATATACCTGGCCGGGCTCGGTTCGGTCACCGGAGCAGTCAGCACGGTCTCCTTCTTATACCTCCATTGTGTCATCGGAGCCATCATGAACATAGTCCTCTTCTTGTACCGGGATTAATGGGCCGAAGCCATCATGAACATAGCCCTCTTCTTCACCCAGTTCTTCCAGCTGACCAACGGTGTCGAGGAGAAATGACGCAACTTCATCCCTTCCATTTGCGATTATGTCCCCCAATATCGCTTTTGTTTCTTCGTCTCGGAAGTGCTCCATAGTTTTTGCAAATATTTACAACATGTCAATTATTATTCAAACATGGTACAGATGGATATATATATATATATATATATATATATATATATATATATAT
>NC_041389.1:552464459-552465324 GCF_002162155.2 Triticum dicoccoides
AATTTGTCGGGTAGGGGCGCGGCGGGAGGGGGTAGGAGACCAACATTGTTTTCTCTCTAGGGTTTGGGTGTCCTCGAGAGTTTTGGTCGAGCGAGAGGGCCGAGGGGGGGGTGCTGCCGTTGTATAAGTTATCACGGTCGAGAGGGGGTATATATATTGACCGCCCCTCATGTCGAAGTTATCTCGAGGGGGTTATATCGACAACGACGCGACAACGACGAGAAAGGAAAATAATTAAGGAAAAGGAAGAAAAGAGGAAGAAGGAAGAAGGAAGAAGAAGAAGAAAAAAAGAGTAGAAGAAGAAAGGAATAGAGGAGAAGAAGAAAAAATAGAATTCTTCTATTTTTTCTTCTTCTCCTCTATTCCTTTCTTCTTCTCCTCTTCTTTTTCTTCCTTTTTCCTCTTCTTATTTATTTCTCCTCTTCTTCCTCTTCTTATTTTCCTTTTTCCTCTCATTCTTTTTCTTCTTCTTTCTTCCTTCTTCCTTCTTCCTCTTTTCTTCCTTTTCCTTATTTTACTTTCTCATCTACACTAACCTAAAATGCACTAACCTAAAATCGATATCTACTAACAACCTAAATAAAAAATTAATACATAAATGAAAAAACATATATAAACAAAAAAATGCTATGAACATTATATTCATACATACATATATAGCCACATCCATTCATCATATATATAGCTACCACATACGTATATACATTATATATATGAAAAAAATGCAATGAAAAAAATACACTTATGAAAAAAATACTATGAACATGTGCATATATATATATATATACACATACAAACACATATACACAAAAAAATGCAAAAAATTGCTATGGAAATTGCAGGGGCGGCGGGGCGGCGCGCGGCG
>NC_041389.1:552465682-552470097 GCF_002162155.2 Triticum dicoccoides
GGCGCGCGGCGGCCGCGCAGGACAGGGGCGGCGCGCGGCGGCCGCGCAGGGCAGGGGCGGCGGCGCGGCAGCCGCGCATGGACAGAGGCGGCGCGCGGTGGCCGCGTAGGGGCGCAGGACGGGAGGGGCGTGGGAGCAGGCTGTGCTTACAGGGGGCGGTGGCGACGCCTCAGGCGAGCAGCCTGACGGCGTCGGTGGCGGCGGCGATGGCAAGGTGGAGCAGGGGCGTCGGGCGGCGACGGCGACGAGGAGGAGCAGGGGACGTCAGGGGAGAAGTGGGCGATTTGGCCGGAAACTGCTAAGTGTTGCTTATATAGCAAACCATTCAGTACAGAAGTTCGTCATGCATACCGAGAGAAGTGATCGGTCGAACTCTCCTTCTCCGAGAGATTGGTCGAACAACAAGTTTTCGTATATCATGTATCTGACGCTACTGGCTACATACATGTATAATATGTATAAGATCTCTTAATTACAATCCCCTAGCAATTGAAATCAATTTCCACATGGTATTCTCCGGCTTTATTGATGACGTGGTCAAGAAAAAATCCCGCCAATTCCTCTTGAATTGCTTTCATGCGATCTGGTTCTAGGAGTTCATTCCGCATCTGCCACGTCTAATTTGAAGAAGGGGGTTAATTAATACATATATATGAATGAAACTCAACAGAAATGGTGGTGTAATAAAATGAAATTGTGAATATTATTGCTTACGCACTTCATATTGTCTTTGAGAGTAGCCCCGCTTGTTTTTCAAAGTCGCGTTGTGGATGAACTCGCACACGTAGTATCCACGGAAATCATTTCCTTCTTCCTGCCACAAGCACTTTACGAGAAATAGAGGTCAATCAAACTGATAATGAAGCATTATAAATGGCATTGATGAAAGTATAGCTATAGAATCAACGGAAGATGCGCGCAACTAGCTAGCCAGTAGTACTTACTTTCGGGTATGTATATCGCAGCTCCTTCGGCAGTCCCGGAGCTTCTGCGGTGAACTGTTTCCAAACCCTGTAAGACAAAGAAAATAATTATTATTACTTGAGATATCAGGAAATGAACAAAAAGTTGCCGATTTGGTGCGATAATGATTGATTGAACTTACTTGCTAAGAATTTCAGTCATGTCCGCATAGGATTTGGGATCTTTCCGTCTCGAGTCTAAGACGGTTACTAGTCCACGCTCAAGCTTAATCTCCAAAAGAATATAGTGGTACCTGCGCACGCATGCATAACTCATAAATTACATTACTATAACCTCGCTCGAGTAATAAGGGAAACCGAATATGCACACGACAGTAACACTCACTTGCCGTTGTAAGGAAAGAGTATGGTATCTTTGTTTTGATTTTTGATCAACGATTGTAGCACGTTGTCCTCGTCCTCTTTGATGTCCTTTTTAACCAGAAATTCATCTATGATATTTGTGTTAATGAATCCAATATCATAAATTTCTTGTTTTTTGCACTCGACGATCTTCAATCTGCATAACATATTGAGGATAATTAATTATAAATACATGAAATGAAAGAGCCGAGCTATATATAGAGACTTAATGACAGAAATAGTACTTACAAACAGTAGCAAAAGACCTTTAGTTTATCGAGGGCCTTTTGATTGAAGAACGCGAAGAACTCATCAAATGGAACAGTCAACAGATCATTTGTAACGAGGTCGTGCTCCTCTTTAATATGCAGATACAAAGCATTCGTACCCTCAGACTCTCTGCAGGTTTCCATGTACCAATTATTGAATCTTCGCATCATTGTTGTCAGAGATTTTTCATCTTTGACGAGAGGCTTCCCGTACTCGTATCTGTGTTCGTCCACCTCCAAGAAATCAGGAAGTGCATCGTCAGGCAGGTAATCTTCAAGATTGCCATAACCGGCCACCGTCCCCGGAGCATTAGACATATTGAGCGGGGGGCACGATTGCTATGCTTGTTCGCTGAGCTGGGCAATTTTTTTCCTCTTTGCTCGTTCTTTTGACCTTTTAGCACTGACAGTAGTTCCCGACCGCTGGGCTTGGAGATATGTCTATTCAGTAATGCGTCATAGTTGGTTCTCGGCGGAGACTTTGGTGGTTTCCTCAGGGCATCGATAGTGCACTTTGCTTTCACCGGATCTACCTTCTCCTCCGGAGGTGGATGTCTCTTTGCTTTCACCCCTTCAAAGAACTCCTTCATGTGGGTCCGCACAATCGTATCGTTTTCCTCCTCGGACCTCTCGTACGGTAACTTCTCTAGAGGCTTGAGAGATGGACCGTATTTGTATTGCCTCCCGCCTCTGGTTGTGCTGCTAGACGCCAGAGTAGATGGAGTGGCTGCGGCGTCTGTCTTCTTTCGTGCTTGCTTATGAGGCGGAGGAGAAGGAGTACGACGCGCCGGAGCAGCCGGGGCAGCGGCGGGTCTCTTCTTGCTGGCTGCCCGGGAGCGCCGGCGTAGGCGGAGAAGGAGGCGGAGTGCCGCCACGCGCCGGAGAAGGAGGCGGAGTGCCGCCACGCATGCCCTGATCGGCACTCGCCGGAGGAGGAGGCGGTGGAGGAGGCGGAGTGCCCTGACTCGCCGGAGGAGGAGGAGGAGGCGGAGGCGTCCAGTTCAGAAGGTTGATGAGCTCCTTCCTCCATAGGGATGGAGTCTTCAGAGCACAACCCAGCCTAGTCTCCCCTTCACCGGTAGGGTGCTCAAGCGGGAGGTCCTCAAATCCCTCCGTTATTTCATCCACCATCACCTTAGCATATCCTTCTGGAATCGGCTGGCAGTGATAAGTTGTGCCGGGTCCACTAGGATAAACTTGGCCAACAGCCGCCTTGACCTTCAAATTAATCCATCGCGCCATAATGTGGCAATTTTGAGACTCCATGATACCATCCACGGGATAGCTGGCAGGAGCCGTTAAGACATGCTCCGGCTGAAGCAGCTCGGTGGAAGCCACGCTGCTTCTCCGCTGTGATAGCGGGGTAGCTTCAGGGGAAGCTTCGGCAGGTCATTTGCTGCGATCTGCTGCTTCTCGTTCCTCTTCTCGATCCTCTAGCCCTATTACCCTTTCGTGCAGTGCCTGTAGTTGGTCCTGCTCCAGTTTCTTCCTCCTCTCGTGGGTTTTGTAACCCCCTGCGTCCGGAAAACCAACCTTCCATGGAATGGAGCTTGGCGTGCCTCGTGTCCGTCCAGGGAGCTCAGGATTGCCAAGGGCCATTGTGAGCTCGTCCTTCTCCCTGTTTGGAAGGAACGTCCCTCGCTGCGCTGCATCGATATAGTGTCGAAGGTTCTTGACTGGTATTTCCAGTTGCTCGTCCGTCCACTGGTACAACCCTGTTACAGGGTCCAAGGTTCCGCCAGCCCCGAAGAACCAAGTCCGGCAACGGTCTGGCCAGTACATTGTCTCTGGTTCGATCCCTTTTTCAAGCAGATCATGCTTAGCCTTGGACCACTTAGGCCGGGCTTTGAGGTAGCCACCTGACCCCGTGCGATGGTGAAGCTTCTTCTTCGCAACATTTTTCTTGTTTGTCTCCGACATCTTCTTACTCTTTTCCGATGTCTTGTGGGCCACAAATGCGGGCCAATGATCTTTGATCTTCTCATATTTGCCGATGAATTCTGGTGTCTTTTTTTTCCGACAAACTGGTTCAGCTCTTTCCTCCACCTCCTCATTAGGGTTGCCATCTTCTTAACAGCACAAGACTTGATTAATTTCTCTTTAACTGGCTTCTCCGGATCCTCCTCTGGCGGTAGGGTGAAATTTGCCTTCAGCTCAGTCCAAAGATATTCTTTCTACATATCATTGACATAAGACACCTCAGGGTCTTCCTCCTTAGGCTTATACCATTGCTGGATGCTGATCGGGATCTTGTCCCTAACAAGAACCCCGCACTGAGCAGAAAATGCCTTCCTTGTCCGGATGGGTTCAATCGGTTCGCCGTCAGGCGCGATTTCTATGATCTCAAACTTTTCATCCGAGCTCAACTTTTTCTTCGGGCCTCGTCTCCTTACCGAAGTTGTGCTCGATCCGGAGGGCTAGAAATTATAAGGAAGAAAGACGAGACTAATTAATATGTGTACATATACCAAAACAATGGAAGCATCAATTAACTAGTCAGCACGGGCTTAACTAATATATATATACCTGGCCGGGCTCGGTTCGGTCACCGGAGCAGTCAGCACGGTCTCCTTCTTATACCTCCATTGTGTCACCGGAGCCATCATGAACATAGTCCTCTTCTTGTACCAGCATTAATGGGCCGAAGCCATCATGAACATAGCCCTCTTCTTCACCCAGTTCTTCCAGCTGACCAACGGTGTCGAGGAGAAATGACGCAACTTCATCCCTTCCATTTGCGATTATGTCCCCCAATATCGCTTCTGTTTCTTCGTCTCGGGAGTGCTCCATAGTTTCTGCAAATATTTACAACATGTCAATT
>NC_041389.1:552470529-552471390 GCF_002162155.2 Triticum dicoccoides
AGGTGGCCTCGAGAGAGTTAATTTGTCGGGTAGGGGCGCGGCGGGAGGGGGTAGGAGACCAACATTGTTTTCTCTCTAGGGTTTGGGTGTCCTCGAGAGTTTTGGTCGAGCGAGAGGGCCGAGGGGGGGGTGCTGCCGTTGTATAAGTTATCACGGTCGAGAGGGGGTATATATATCGACCGCCCCCCATGTCGAAGTTATCTCGAGGGGGTTATATCGACAACAACGCGACAACGACGAGAAAGGAAAATAATTAAGAAAAAGGAAGAAAAGACGAAGAAGGAAGAAGGAAGAAGAAGAAGAAAAAAAAGAGTAGAAGAAGAAAGGAATAGAGAGGGAGAAGAAAAAATAGAATTTTTTTTTATTTTTTCTTCTTCTCCTCTATTCCTTTCTTCTTTTCCTCTTCTTTTTCTTCTTTTTTCCTCTTCTTATTTATTTCTCCTCTTCTTCCTCTCCTCTTCTTCCTCTTCTTATTTTCCCTTTTCCTCTCATTCTTTTTCTTCTTCTTTCTTCCTTCTTCCTTCTTCCTCTTTTCTTCCTTTTCCTTATTTTACTTTCTCCTCTACACTAACCTAAAATGCACTAACCTAAAATCGATATCTACTATCAACCTAAATAAAAAATTAATACATATATGAAAAAACATATATAAACAAAAAAATGCTATGAACATTATATTCATACATACATATATAGCCACATCCATTCATCATATATATAGCTACCACATACATATATACATTATATATATGAAAAAAATGCAATGAAAAAAATACACTTATGAAAAAAATACTATGAACATGTACACATATATATATATATATACACATACAAACACATATACACAAAAAAATGCAAAAA
>NC_041389.1:552471911-552484641 GCF_002162155.2 Triticum dicoccoides
CGGGACCAAAGGCCCCTGTGCTGCCCGCCTCGGGGCCAAAGTTTAGTCCCACCTTGCTAGTTGAGAGGGGCGCGTAGTGGTTTATAAGCCCCACTGCCGCACCCCTCTCGAGCTCCTCTCCACCGCAGGCTTTGGGGCCTACTTGCTATTGCTTTGCCTAATGGGCCTTCTCGGCCTACTGCGGGCCTGAATCCTGGCCCACAGTAGAGTTTCGTGTCGTATTCAGGCCGTGGGGGCCCAGTAGGAGGCATTTTTTTCTTTTTTTGTTTTCTTTACTTATTGTTGCTATATTTATTTTTTTTCTAGTTTTTTTGTTTTGTTTTCTGCATTATTTATTTTCTTTTGTTTTTTGCTTTATTTTTTTAATAGTTTTTGCTTTTAGTTTTAAGAAAATTATAAACTTTCTGTTAGTGCCATTAGTTTTCAAATTTCTAAACACTTTTTTTGTTTTTTGTTTTCTTTCTTGCTTTATTTATTTTATTTTGTTTCTACTTACAACAAAATACTTATTGTTGTTTTTTTGTTTTTTTTCTGCATTATTTATTTTCTTTTGTTTTTTGCTTTATTTTTTAATTGTTTTTGCTTTTAGTTTTAGGAAAATTATAAACTTTCTGTTAGTGCCATTAGTTTTCAAATTTGAAAACACTTTTTTTGTTTTTTTGTTTTCTTTCGTTCTTTATTTATTTTATTTTGTTTCTACTTACAACAAAATACTTATTATTGCTATTTTTAATTAATACGAGGGCCGAACCATAAGACATTAAAGCATTTCAAATGAACTCTGGAAAAGTTGAAAGTTGGCATGGTATCATAAATTGACCCATATAGAATGTGCATGTACAGAACGGACAATGGTATCATATTCGTCAGTTACAAAGTTGGCATGGTATCATCATAATAGTTGCGGGAGAAAGTCTTCACTTTTTCTTCGCTTGTGTCATTTGCTTATTGCGCCGTAACCATGGATAATCTTCATCGTTTATCAGGATGCTGGAGTTAGCCTTGACTTTGAAGGGAGGAATTTTATGAAACTTTTCATAATCTTCAGACATGTCTGTCGTGTCCTCCACTCCCACGATGTCCCTTTTTCCTGAAAGAACTATGTGGCGCTTTGGCTCATCGTATGATGTATTCGCTTCCTTATCTTTTCTCTTTCTCGGTCTGGTAGACATGTCCTTCACATAGATAACCTGTGCCACATCATTGGCTAGGACGAACGGTTCGTCAGTGTACCCAAGATTTTTCAGATCCACTGTTGTCATTCCGTACTGCGGGTCTACCTGTACCCCACCTCCTAACAGATTGACCTATTTGCACTTAAACAAAGGGACCTTAAAATCATGTCCGTAGTCAAGTTCCCATATGTCCACTATGTAACCATAATATGTGTCATTTCCCCTCTCGGTTGTTGCATCAAAGCGGACACCGCTGTTTTGGTTGGTGCTCTTTTGATCTTGGTCAATCATGTAAAATGTATTCCCGTTTATCTCGTATCCTTTCCAAATCAATACAGTCAAAGATGGTCCCCTGGACAACAAGTACAGCTCATCACAAACAGTGTTGTCACCTCTGATACGTGCTTCCAACCAACTGCTGGAAGTCCTGATGTGTTCACATGTAATCCAGTCGTCGCACTGCTCCGGGTGTTTGGAGTGCAGACTGTTCTTGTGTTCATCGACATACGGGGTCACCAAGGTAGAGTTCTGTAGAACTGTGTAGTGTGCTTGCGACCGAGAATATCTGTCCCTGCATATTATTGAGTCCCTTCCAAGCGTGCCTTTTCCAGTCAGTCTCCCCTCATACCGCGATTTAGGGAGACCTATCTTCTTAAGGCCAGGAATGAAGTCAACACAAAACCCGATGACATCCTCTGTTTGATGGCCCATGGAGATGCTTCCTTCTGGCCTAGCGCGGTTATGGACATATTTCTTTAGGACTCCCATGAACCTCTCAAAGGAGTACATATTGTGTAGAAATACGGGGCCCAGAATGACAATCTCGTCAACTAGATGAACTAGGACGTGCGTCATGATATTGAAGAAGGATGGTGGGAATACCAGCTCGAAACTGACAAGACATTGCACCACATCACTCCATAGCCTTGGTATGATTTCTGGATCGATCACCTTCTGAGAGATTGCATTGAGGAATGCACATAGCTTCACAATGGCTAATCGGACGTTTTCCGGTAGAAGCCCCCTCAATGCAACCGGAAGCAGTTGCGTCATAATCACGTGGCAGTTATGAGACTTTAGGTTCTGAAACTTTTTCTCTGCCATATTTATTATTCCTTTTATATTAGACGAGAAGCCAGTCGGGACCTTCATACTAAGCAGGCATTCAAAGAAGATTTTCTTCTTTCTTTGGTAAGAGCATAGCTGGCAGGACCTTCATACTGCTTTGGAGGCATGCCGTCTTTTTCGTGCAAACGTTGTAGGTCCTCCCATGCCTCAGATGTATCTTTTGTCTTCCCATACACGCCCAAGAAGCCTAGCAGGTTCACGCAAAGGTTCTTCGTCACGTGCATCACGTCGATCGAAGAGCGGACCTCTAGGTCTTTCCAGTAGGGTAGGTCCCAAAGTATAGATTTCTTCTTCCACATGGGTGCGTGTCCCCAGCGTCACTCGGAACAGCTAGTCCGCCGGGACCCTTTCCAAAGATTACGTGTAAATCATTGACCATAGCAAGTACGTGATCACCGGTACGCATGGCGGGCTTCTTCCGGTGATCTGCCTCGCCTTTGAAATGCTTGCCTTTCTTTCGACATTGATGGTTGGTCGGTAGAAATCGACGATGGCCCAGGTACACATTCTTCCTGCAGCTTGCCAGGTATATACTATCGGTGTCAAGTAAATAGTGCGTGCATGCGTGGTATCCCTTGTTTGTCTGTCCTGAAAGGTTACTGAGAGCGGGCCAATCGTTGATGGTCATGAATAGCAACGCCTTTAGGTTAAATTCCTTCTATTTATGCTCATCCCACGTACGTACACCGTTTCCATTCCACAGCTGTAAAAGTTCTTCAACTAATGGCCTTAGGTACACATCAATGTCGTTGCCGGGTTGCTTAGGGCCTTGGATGAGAACTGGCATCATAATGAACTTCCGCTTCATGCACATCCAAGGAGGAAAGTTATACATACATAGAGTCACGGGCCAGGTGCTGTGATTGCTGCTTTGCTCCCCGAAAGGATTAATGCCATCCGCGCTTAAAGCAAACCATACGTTCCTTGGCTCACTTGCAAACTCATCCCAGTACTTTCTCTCGATTTTTCTCCACTGCGACCCGTCAGCGGGTGCTCTCAACTTCTCGTCTTTCTTACGGTCCTCACTGTGCCATCGCATCAACTTGGCATGCTCTCTGTTTCTGAACAGACGTTTCAACCGTGGTATTATAGGAGCATACCACATCACCTTCGCAGGAACCCTCTTCTTGGGGGGCTCACCGTCAACATCACTAGGGTCATCTCGTCTAATCTTATACCGTAATGCACCGCATACCGGGCATGCGTTCAGATCCTTGTACGCACCGCGAAAGAGGATGCAGTCATTAGGGCATGCATGTACCTTCTGCACCTCCAATCCTAGAGGGCATACGACCTTCTTTGCTGCGTATGTACTGTCGGACAATTCGTTATCCTTTGGAAGCTTCTTCTTCAATATTTTCAGTAGCTTCTCAAATCCTTTGTCAGGCACAGCATTCTGTGCCTTCCACTGCAGCAATTCCAGTACGGTACCGAGCTTTGAGTTGCCATCTTCGCAATTGGGGTACAACCCTTTTTTGTGGTCCTCTAACGTGCGATCGAACTTCAGCTTCTCCTTTTGACTTTCGCATTGCGTCCTTGCATCGACAATGACCTGGCGGAGATCATCATCATCGGGTACATCGTCTTGTTCCTCTTGATCTTCAGCAGCTTCGCCCGTTGCAGCATCATCGTGCACATCGTCTGGTTCCTCTTGATGTTCAGTAGCATCACCGTATTCAGGGGGCACATAGTTGTCATCGTACTCTTCTTCTTCGCCGTCTTCCATCATAACCCCTATTTCTCCGTGCCTCGTCCAAACATTATAGTGTGGCATGAAACCCTTGTAAAGCAGGTGGATGTGGAGGATTTTTCCGGTCAGAGTAAGACTTCGTATTCCCACATATAGGGCATGGACAACACATAAAACCATTCTGCTTGTTTGCCTCAGCCACTTTGAGAAAATCATGCACGCCCTTAATGTACTCGGAGGTGTGTCTTGACCCGTACATCCATTGTCGGTTCATCTGCGTGCATTATATATAATTAAGTGTGTCAAAAATCATTACAGAACATCATGAATAGATAATTAAGTGACCAAATTAATAGAAGTTCATCATCACATTAAAACCAAAGTACATACATAGTTCTCATCTAACAACATAAAGCTCTGCAGAGCATCTAAATTAATTAAACCATACACTGAAACTATGTAAAACATTTCAATGCGAAAATAAATGCGATCATAATCGCAACCAATGTAACAACTGATCCAACGGCATAATGATACCAAGCCTCGGTATGAATGGCATATTTTCTAGTCTTTCTAATCTTCAAGCGCATTGCATCCATCTTGATCTTGTGATCATCGACGACATCCGCAACATACAACTCCAATATCATCTTCTCCTCCTCAATTTTTCTAATTTTTTCCTTCAACAAATTGTTTTCTTCTTCAACTAAATTTAACCTCTCGACAATAGGGTCGGTTGGAATTTCCGGTTCAACAACCTCCTAGATAAATAAAATCTATGTCACGTTGGTCGGCATAATGGTCATAAACAATAAATGAACCAATAGTTATGAAAAGATAATATATACCACATCCGAATCATAGACAGGACGAGGGCCGACGGGGGCGGATACCAAAACCATCGCATTATATAAGATGCAATAATAAAAGTAAGAAAATTATACAAGTATCTATATAAATATACAAGTAAGAATTATTTTTTCCTTTCAGAAAGAAGATAAGAACAAGGGGCTCACCACGGTGGTGCCGGCGACGAGATCGGCGCGGGCGATCGACGGCGGTGAAGACGGGGACGGGACGTGACGGACCGCTAAACCTAGACAAATATTGATGAAAATGGAGCTTGGAGGTCGAGCTTGGAGAGGAGAAAGCTTAAGTAGTGTGGCTCGGGCATTCCATCGAACACCTCGTGTGCATAGGGGGTGAGCTAGAGCACCACAAAGCTCTCCCCTCGCCGGCCACGAAAAACAGAGCACTGGGAGTGCTCTGCTCGCGGGCGAGGGGTAGATATAGGCAACTAATTGGTCCCGGTTCGTGCCACGAACCGGGACTAAAAGGCAGCCTTTGGTCCCGGTTCACGCCACCAACCGGGACCAATGGTGGTGGGCCAGGAGCGAGGCGCATTGGTCCCGGTTCGTCCCACCAACCGGAACCAATAGATCCAGCCGAACCGGGACCAATGGCCCACGTGGCCCGGCCGGCCCCCGGGGCTCACGAACCGGGTCCAATGCCCCCATTGGTCCCGGTTCTGGATTGAACCGGGACTAATGGACTGACCCGGCCTGGACCATTGCCCCCTTTTCTACTAGTGTTACACAAGTAGGATGTTTCATACCACTTTTGCCAATTTTCTCATATATCCACAGTTCAAATTTGAATTATACTCCCTTCATTCCATGATAAATGTCTGTTTTAGTACAACTTTAAACTTAAACTAAAGCCACAACACTTATTTTGGAACGGAGGAAGTATCAATTAGAAGGCTAGAAAAGTGCTAAATGACTTAAGACTAGACAACTAACCCAAAAAAAACCAAATTCTGGCATGAAACATCTGATGGTGTATGTTGATACTACAAAAGTCTCAAGATCAAATGATGAAGTAGCCGCCGCTTCGCCTTCAAACCCAACTCGTTCACTCTCAAACACATGATTCCTCCTCGAATAATTCTGGTTTCCAAGCTGTGTGCGTTGCAACTTTTGCGAATCGTTCTTCAACTTTTATCACAACCTCTAGGGATCATACAATCACACCATGCTAACTTTCATATTTCCAGACTTTGTTTGCCGTTTCTAGAGTTAAAAAACTAATGAGCTCTATGTCCCTGGTTGAGTCTTGGTACACTGATGTCTGGAATTCCACTTATTTTCATAAACAAGATTCATTAACACCAATGGGATTTTTAAACCACTTTTGCTAACGTTTTTCATGCACCCACAGGTTAAATTTGAATGATACCTTTTAAATACCTAGAAATGCACTAAATGAATTAGTATAGCAAACGAACCCCGACAAATATGAAATTCAGACGTGGAACATGTGATTGTATATGTTGATACCAAAAAAAGTTTTGTAGGTCAAATGATTAAGCAGCGATCGCTTCGCCTTCAAACCACGGCACCCTCCCTGCTCGCGGGAGGATCCCGCGGCGCTGGCACATCCCGCCTCCGCTTCTTGGATGCGGCAGCCGCCGCCGCCGCCGCCGCATCGTCCATGGCCGGTGGCCGCCGCCGTCGCCAAAAGAAAAGCAAAGGAAGAGGACGAGAACACAAGCACTAGTGTACTAGTGATAGCAGCACTCCTAGCTCCCAACAACACAAGTAAATACAGCCCCCACTCCCGCACTGAATTCACTCTGATCTTTGACTTCCTACGCAGCACGGCTGAGTCCCGAGACGAGTCGCTGTGCATCAAAAGAGAAGAAACGAAGGGAGCACCGGACATATAATGACACCATCCCTGGTTTCATATTTATAGACTTGGTTTGTGTTTTTAGAATTAAAAAAACCAATAAGCTCCATGTAAAGTGAGTCTTGGCACTCTGATGTTTAAAATCCCTCTATTTTTCTTGAATATGGCCTAAACATAGATTCATTTAAACAAATAGGAAATTTCATACCAGTTTTGCATTTTTCTCATGCAACCACAGTTCAATTTAATTATACTACCTCCATTCCAAAATAAGTGTCGTAATTTTATTTCAAATTTAAACTTGAACTAAAACCACAACACTTATTTTGCAACAGAGGGGGTATCAACTAAAAGACTAGAAACCCGCTAAATGACTTAAGACTAGACAACTAACGCCCAATTCTGGCATGGAACATCTGATGGTGTATGCAGATACTACAAAATATCTCAAGATCAAACAATGTAGTCGTCGCTTTGCCTTCAAACCCAACTCATCTACTCTCAAAACCATGATTCTTCCTCGAATAATTCTGGTTTCCAAGCTGTGTACGTCACCACTTTTGTGAATCCTTCTTCAATTTTCATCACAACCTCTAGGGATCATACAATCACACCATGCTAACTTTCATATTTCCAGACATTGTTTGCATTTTCTAGAAATAGCACATATGTCCGTGCGTTGCAACGGGAGATAAAATAGTATGCATTTAAAGTCAGTGAGAATTATATGTGCAAGCAAAACCATGTGTGCACAAGAAAAAGAATATTTAGCTTCTCGGTTTCGCCGCGTGAAGGAATCAATCTGCTATTTTTCCATATATTGATCGAGGGCATTTAAGAGTTTTGTTACGTTATTGTACGCTAGAGAAGGCCCATGAGTTCTTCAAGCTACTTTTCCTTTCAATACTTTCAATCGAGAGGATTGTAAGGTATGAAGTTTCTGAATATTCTATGAAACATGAACAATTTTTTAAATCCTGAATAATTTTTTTAAAATTATCTACACTTTCTAAAAAATGCGAAGAAAATATGAAAGGGAACATCTTTAGAGTTCACAAATATTTTCTGAAAACACGAACTTTTTTTATAAAAGCATGAGCATTATTTAAATTTGTGAACATTTTTAAAAACGGTAATATGTGTTGAAAACTCATAAGATTTATAGAAAATGTGTATATTTTATACATGAACATTATTTTTAATTTTGGAAATTTCACTAAAACAAGTATATCTTTCAGATTTTGGGCATTTTTTGAAATGCTTTCTTTTTAGAAATCTCGAACAATTTTGAAAAAAGTATTTTTTCTGAAAAATGGAGCAACCTTTTGCAAGTTCTGAATATTTTTCGAAATAGCAACAAAATTTTGGAATCCTAAACATTTTCCAATTTTATTTTTAGTTCTGAACATTTTTTGAGAATTTTTAATTTACGAAATATATTCTTAAAAATAAACTTGTAAGATAAAAAAGATATAGGGAAATTAGAATAAAAATAGAAGTAAGACACAGAAAAAATGGGCCAGCCCATTATTGGTTGTCCTGTGCGAAATTCCGACTACTTATCGTCCTGTGCGGAAAATAAAAAATTTCCAGCTGCTTGGGCAGAAAAATAAGTGGGCTGGCTTCGCTGGGCCACAGTGCGCAGCCCATGTACGAAAATTCTTTTTTTGGTAGACAAACACATAAGAATTTAGTACCACCTCAGATAGATTATTTTTTTTTAGGCGGTGAACGGATGAAAAAATTGGCGAAACACACTCTGGCCGGTTGGAAGAGCAGAGGGAGACATTTTGGAAGCAACGGGCGCATGTTCATTGGATGAAATGGGAGATAGAAATACAAATTTTTTCCATGTTGCGGCCTTGGAGAGAAGGAGGAAGAATATAATCAGGAGGATGGTGGGAATGTAGTAGAAAAGATAGAGGAGATGAAGAAAGTAGTCACTAACTATTTTTTAAATCTTTTTTACTTCCCATGCAAGTACACGCCAAGACGAACTTCTTGGTCATATTTAATCACGTGTTACACCCCAAATGAATGATGCTCTTGAAAAGGAGCTTACTAGGGAAGAAGTGTATGATGCTTTGCAAAGTATTGGAGACCTCAAAGCCCCTAGTCCAGATGGAATGCCCTCGGTTTTCTATAAAAGATGTTGGGATATTGTCGGAGACAAAGTGGTTGAGGATGTTTTGTGTGTGCTGAATGGAGGACCAATGCCGGAGGGATGGAATGATACGTGTGTGGTGCTGATTCCCAAGGTCAAGAATCCTGAGTGTATGAAGGATTTGAGGCCTATAAGCTTATGCAATGTCGTATACAAGCTCGTTTCAAAGGTCTCGGCGAATAGATTAAAAACTATCTTACCAGACATTATCTCACCAAATCAGAGTGCTTTTGTGCCAGGTAGGTTAATCACAGATAACATCTTGCTGGCATATGAGTGCACACATTATATGCAAAACAAACGAGAGGGTAAGGAGGGATTTGCTGCAGTGAAGTTTGACATGAGTAAAGCTTATGACCGTGTCGAGTGGCAATTTCTAGAGAGGATTCCGGGAAGTTTGGATTAGCAGGATTATGTTATGTGTGACCTCAGTGTCCTACAAGTTCAAGGTAAATGGGGATTACACGGATGTGATTATGCCGCAAAGGGGTTTGCGCTAGGGAGACCAACTATTTCCGTATCTTTTTTTGATTTGTGCAGAGGGGTTTTCATCCTTGTTGAACAGAGCATAAATGGATGGAATACTGGAAGGCATTCATATTTGCAATACGGCCCCGAGATTCAACCATCTACTGTTTGCGGACGACTCTCTAATACTCATTAAAGCTTCGCGTGAGAGTGCTACGTCGCTGCAAAATGTATTAAATCTGTATGAGGCTTGCTCGGCACAAGTTGTCAACTAAGAACACCAAGGCGGGTCAGAGAAAGGAAGTTCTGGATGCACTCAACATTAAATCAGAAGCGCGCACAGAGAGATATTTAGGCCTTCCGGTCTATGTGTGACAAGCTCGAAAACAAGTGTTTGAGTATTTGAAGGATCGGATCTGGAAATTGATTCAAGGGTGGCAGGAAAGGTTGTTGTCCAAGATGGGTAAGGATGTGCTGATAAAATCGTGTGCGCAGGTCATTCCTACCTTTGCTATGTCTTGTTTTGATCTTACAAAATCCCTATGTGAAGAGATTGGCAAGATGATTTATAGATTTTGATGGGCAAAACAAGAGAAGACGAACACTATGCACTGGCTGAGTTGGGAGCTCTTGACCAAACCGAAGGAGGGAGGTATGGGATTCAGAGACATATACGATTTCAATATGGCTATGCTTGCGAGACAGGGGTGGCGAATGTTGATGCACCCTGATTCATTGTGTGCACGCGTACTCAAGGCGAAATACTTCTAGAATACTTCTATTTTGGAGGCCGAGGTACAGCCCGATGGTCATGACCAATATTGAAATTGAATCGGATTGTCAGGAATTAATAAAAGCTGTTAATGGAACGGAGGCTGACCTAGCACGTGAATGAGTTCTATTCCGGGAGATCCGAGCCTTTGCGTTTTTAAACTATACTCATATTTCTTTCAGTTTTGCCCCTCGGGCATGTAATAAGTTAGCGCACACTTTAGCGGCCTTTGGGTCCAACCAGCTGATCTCTCGGCAATTTTGGCTTGATGATCTGCCAGATGATGTAAACGTTCGGAGGGCCAGCGGGTTTGCTGTGCCAGAGTGATTTATGGAATCGGGGTGTTCCATTTCAAAAAAAAAAGTAGGTCAAGAATATTTTTTGAATTTTGAGCACTTTTTGAAATGCCATTTTCTTTTTAGAAATCTCGATTTTTTTTGAAAAACGGGCAACTTTTTGCATGTCCTGAATATTTTTCAAAATAGCAACAAAATTTTGGAATTCTGAACATTTTCCAAAATTTGTTTTTTAATTTTGAACGTTTTTTTGAGAATTGTTTATGTATGAAATAAAATTCTAAAAGAAAATTAAACTTGTAAGAGAAAAAAGAGATAGGGAAAGGAGAATAAAAATAGAAGTATGACACAGAAAAAAAATGGGCCAGCCCATTATTGGTTGTCCTATGCGAAATTCTGTCTATTTGTCGACCATTGCGGAAGCTGTGTGGGCAGAAAATAACTGGGCTGACTTCGCTGGGCCACAGCATGCGGCCACGTAAGAAGTTCTTTTTCTAGTAGACAAACACATGGGAATTTAGTACCACCTCGGATAGAAAAAAAATTCTTTTCAGCGGTGAATGGATGAAAAAATCGGCGAAACGCACCTTGCTTTATTAGTAGGTATAGATATAGATTAAAAAACTAACAAGCTCTATGTCCCTGGTCGAGTCTTGGCAATTCCACTTATTTTCCTAAACAAGATTCTTTAACACCAATAGGATTTTTAAAACCATTTTTGCTAACTTATTTCATGCACGTGTAGTTTAAATTTGCATGATACATGTTAAATACCTAGAAATGTACTAAATGAATTAATATAGCAAACAAACCCCGATAGATATGAAATTCTGACATGGAACATGTGATGGTATATGTTGATATTACAAAAAGTTTCTAGGTCAAATTATGAAGCAGCGGTCGCTTCTCCTTCAAACTCGACCCGATCACACTTGAAACCATGATTATTCCTTGAATAGTTCCAGCTTCCAAGCAGTGTGCCACAACTTTCACAAATCCTACTGATTCTTGTACCACAACTTATAGGAACCATATAATGACATCATGCCAACTTTCATGTTTTCCAGACTTTGTTTGCCTTTTCTAGAATTAAAAAAACAATAAGCTTCATGTTAGGGGTCAAGTCTTGGCACCGTGATGTTTGGAATTCCTTTTATTTTCTCAGATAAGGCCTAAATACATATTCATTATCACAAATATGTTTTCCAAGCCACTTTTGCCAAAAAAAACATGCCACATAGTTCAAATTTGAATATGCCTAGAAATGCACTAAAAGACTTAATAGCAAACTGATCATCCAAAAATTCCAAATTCTGAAATGGAACATGTGATGTTATATGTTGATACTATAAAAGGTTTCATGGTCAAACAATGAAGCAGTGGTCGCTTGGCCTTTAAACCCATGTTCGCTCTCGAAATCACGATTCTTCCTTGATTAGTTTCGATTTCGAAGCAATGTATATCACAACTTTTGTGAATTCTTCGGGAAATTTTTACCACAACCTATAGTGAACATCTAATGATACCATACCAACTTTCATGCTTTTCATACATTGTTTGCATCTTCGCCTTCAAACATAACTTGCCTCTCCAACATAAATTCTTTCTTGGAGATGGTCAGATTTCTAATCAGTATTGTATGTCACAAAATTTCCAAAACCTTTTCAAAATTTTATCATCGAATATTGATGTCATATGATGACATCATGCCTGGTTTCATGGTTTTGTAACTACATTTATGTTTTATATAATTTAACTACGTTAAGCTCAATATTCAGGGTCAAGTCCCACTATGATATTTGGTATCCTCTTATTTTCTTGGATAATTTCTAAACATAGACTCAAGAATACAAGTAGGATTTTTATCCCAAATTACAAACATTTCGTGGATTGTAGTTTGAATTTGAATTATATTACTAAAAGCATAGAAATACACCAAGTGACTTGAATATACAAACGAACCCTACAAAAGGGAAATTTTTTGACATGGAACATGTGATTGTGTATGTTCAACACAGAAAAGTTTTAAGGTCAAACGATGAAGCAACCGACACTTTGTCTTGAAAATCAGACATGCCGCCTCTGAAAATCACAATTCTTCATGGGAGATATTTTTTAAGCAGTGCACTTCACAACTTTTGCTAAGCCATCCCAAATTTTTACAACAACCTGTAAGAGCAACTCTAGCAGACTCCGCATTCGGTGCAAACCCGCATAATTCGGGCGATTATACGGGCTCGGCCCATTTTTCTAGCCAGACAAGAGCCTGCATCGGTGTCCGGCCCGTAAATATTTTTGCCGCAGCCCGCAAACGCAACCCCCGAGCCAGTATAACTGCGGGTTTGC
>NC_041389.1:552485036-552497077 GCF_002162155.2 Triticum dicoccoides
ACCAAGGCGCCTGGCCGCCGCCGGCATTCAACCGCTGTGAGCTCGAGGACTTCGATCTCGAGCTCGTCCATCGCTGTCGCGCCTCCTCCAGCAACTGGCCCGCGGCGAGGTCATCCGGCCACGGGTCCGCGGGGTGCTCATCCGCGGGCGCATCGAGCTCGCTCGTTCCGGTGAAGAGGGAGCCGGAGGAGGCCGTGCCCAATGCGCCGCCGTGCCGAGGCGTCATCGGGCCTGAGGACTACCTCCCCCCGGGGCAAGAGGAGCTCCTCGAGCGCGTCGTCCTCGAGCGGTCGGCGAGGGAGCAGGAAGAGATGGAAGAGCGCATCTGGCGCGAGCTCGAGTACGAGCGCCTCTTCTTCGAGACGGGTGTCATGGCATCGCAGGCGCATGCATCGAAGGAGGCTGACCTGCGCGTGATGAAGGCGGAGCAGGCGAAGCTCTACATCGACCTCGCGTCCGACTCCTCCGACTTCGACTGATCGCCGCCGGTGGGCAGCTATCCCAGGACCGGTGAGCTTAATTTTGTCGCAGTGGTGCGGTAGCGCAGGCCATGTCTAGCATATCTAACCTTTATGTATGTATGTGACGTGTACGAACTTGTTATGTGAAGAAGAACCATCTATGCGAGCGAGCTCCAGCGAGCAACTACTTAAATTTCTCGCACGAAACAACTTTGTTTAAAAATTACGGGTTTGTTTGCGGTTTCTAGTCTGCCGCCACAATTTTCAGCCCGCATAAGCGCCCCTGTGCGACCTGCAAACACAGTTTACAGGTGGGCAAAATGCGGGGTCTGATAGAGTTGCTCTAAGGGCCATATAATGACACTATGCAACATTTAATGTTTTTCAAACTTCATTTGCATTTTCTAGAAATTAAAAACAAATAAAATCTATGTTCGGGGATGAGTACTGCCCTGGATATAATCATAGCAATACTACAATGGTATGTATATATATAGAGGTAGTCGTATCTATCAATCGGTGTAGACGGGAGTACGCACAAGGATTTATACAGATTCGCCCCTCTCCAATGAAGGTAATACCCTACTTCTGTGGTGCTCTTTACTCTTAGCGTAAGGTACAAGGTGTGATTGCTCAACCCTCAGTCTGGTCCGGTGCTCCCCTCTCGACCTACATAGAGTGCATCAGGAGCAGGTACATTACGGGCTGGTACTAATGTTGTTCATGGCCTCGCGCATGGCGTACTGTTTCCTAGCTATTTCTGCTAGTAAATGTCGTATTTAACTAGATTATACCACCGTTGGGTAGCTGAAGTCATCTCGTGGGTATGAGGTATCCTAGGTAGCAGCCGATTGTAGGACAAACCGACTGCTCCCGTCTCCTTCTCGACTGACTGTAGGGCCTTATCTATCAGGGGGTGAAGGATATGACTGTAAGGCCTTAGCTAGATTATGAGCCACCCCTCTGGTCTTCTGACTTGGGCTTCATCGCCGATGGGCTGACGGTGGTGCCTCTTTGCCCATGATTTTCTAGGCGATATCCTTGATGGGCTCTGGCCCCCTGATGGGCCATTTGTATACTTGGGCCTACCCCATATTTGTAACCCCGACAGTAGCCCCAGAGTCGGTCAAGGTCGCGCTGGGGAAAAACTGATTGTTCCTTTCCGGCGAGGTTCCCCACTTTACGATGAGCTTGAGGTGCCATTATCGGTTCGACTAGAGACTTCTGCGGACTCAGATGTTCATGCCTTTGGGAGCCGAAGAGGTGAGCAATTTGGAACAAGAATTGGTGATAGCCTTTTTATATCTCTTTAGGAAGAGGACGATTTGTGGCCTAACTGTGGGCGTATCATCAAATTTTAAGTGGTGGTCTGTGGCGTCTGGGTTTGAAATGATAAGTGTCTCCGGTCAATATCCTTTATGAAGAACGCTGATCGGATGCCTTTCTTTGGAACCAAGACCGCGTAGCCGGGTATTTGATTCTCTCGGTGAGAAGTCAACTCGTGCCTCTGGGATATGGCGGGCGCTCCTTGCGATTTACACAAAGTGGATCTGTGACGAGTGCGGCTTCTCTAGGGTTTTGTCGAATGCTATGCACTTGGATTGTCTTTGTGCTTGGATGCACGGCTTTCTCGACTCAGGAATGATCCTGACAGTCAGATGCTTGTTTTTGTTCTCAGCCGACCAAATGTTTCTGCTGACTGGAAGGTGAAATGTTTACAGTCATCACTGCGAATCTTTCTGAGCCATCAAGTCAAATTCTTTCGCGTGTTTGTTAGACCGTTGTCAGGCCGCCTGTGAGAGCAGACTCCCGAATTCTGAATTCTGACTGACACAAAATCCGACTGACACTTTGCGAGTAAGTGGGTTTTAAATGTTGGCCGTATGGATTCCAGCGCGCATGATTGACGTTTTAGCTCTTTTTTTGACGCGTGTCTAGCGGGTTCTTCACGGTGGTTCACCGTCTCCCCCGCTAAAAATCACGGCCATGCGTGGGGAGGGTTTTGAACGTCCCTCCACTCTCTTCGTAACCGCTAGCGTGCAGTTCCTTCTCTTTCTTCCTCTCGAGCCTGTATATCCAATGTGGTCGTCCACCTGAAAGCTTGAGAGGGCCAAGAAAACTAGTTCTTCCTTCGTGGTGGAGGAGATTTCCTAGGTCGCGGCCTTGGCAGCAGCCGTCGAGGATCGGGGGCGCGGGAACTGGCTCCCGTCGATAGTGATGGGCAACGGGCGGGCCATCCTCACCTCCTTTTTCAAATGGGGTTTATCCCTCCCGATCCATCCTTTTCTTTAGTGGGTGCTCAAGCAGCTCCGAGTGCATCTCCATCACCTCCCACCCAACATAGTCACCCACCTCTCAAGCTTCGTGACGTTGTGTGAGGCGTTTCTCGGCATCCCGCCAGATTGGGTGCTTTCCGAACACTTCTTCTACGCCAAGCCACAGAAGGTGACGAATGACGTTTACCAGAAGTGCGGCACACTCGACATCCAGACAAAGCGCAACTCGAGCTACTTCAAGATGAAGTGGCCCTACTCGCTGAAGGGGTGGACCTCCACGTGGTTTTACCGCGTGGAGGCGCCTCTGTACACACCTGTAGCCGATAATACTACACGCACGTGCAGTGAACGACGGAATTTCACGGACAGAGTGTGTGCCCTCCTCTAATTGCACCCCGTAGTTTTATTGGTGGGCCCGCCCCATTTAATGAAATCTCAGCCAATCGAAACTAACCATCCTGTAAATCCCTTGTAAAGAACCTGTGTGTCTAGCATTACTCTTCCACAGCACATGAGCTTGTCAGGCATATTGCCGCTCGCCCACTCTCTCATAAAGGCTTTTTGTGTTTACTATACTTTGCAGTGTAGGTTTCCCCCCCCTAAAAAAAGGTGTAGTTTTTGTTTGAGAAACTACTCTGCAGCGTAGTGAGCAGTGACCGAGCTTCATGGGCCAACCTGGGCCATGAGCACCCCCAAGCTCATAAGAAAGTATTCCCTCCGTCCTTGAAAGAGTGTACTTCCAATTTTGTTGGAAAGTCAAACTTTTTCATGTTTTATCGTATTTATACAATAATGTACCAACATTTATGCCATCAAATTAATAGCGTTAGATTTATAATAAAATATATTTTCATCATATACCTATTTAATTTGACAAACATTTATATATGTTTACACAAACTCGGTCAAATATTGAGATAGTTTGACCCTTCAACAAAGTTTTTTTTTGCGAATAACCCTTCAACAAAGTTAGAAGTATATTTTTAAAAGAACAGAGGGAGTATATATGTATCCACTAAAAATCATCCCGAAGCAATTATGTTTGGCCCCAAGCCCACCCCCATGGTTTTGGCTCAAGCTCCGCCACTCGCAGCGAGTACTGACAAGAAGAGAAACATCCGAGTCACTGCAAATCAGCAATGAACTAATTGCATAGTTGTCCATATGTATGTCTATCATGTAGCATCACATGACGGGCCCCTTTTAGCTACCGATCGTTGCAGAGGATAGGTCACCAACTTGTGCTTAATTAACCTGATGAGAATAAATCTCACACTCTGTTATACACGTAGTCTTTCCCCCCGCTTTATATTATAAAGCAACGACCCAAACATCCAACAAGTCAGTACAAAGTGCAATCAAGTCATAAAGTCGTGCTGGGGGCACAGTAAGACAAGCCCCAAACAAATACACGTAGTATTAGTCTGGACTCCGGACCGATCGATCAAAGCATCCGACTTGACGCGCAAGCGCAAAACACACTCGGTGAAGCATGTGGCGGCACATGCTCGAGTACTGCGAGGTGAGCCGCCGCCGCTCCGGTGGCGGGGGCGAGGTGTTGTTCCTGAGGTACGAGGAGATGCTGCGCGACCTGGCGGCGAACCTGAAGACAACGGTGGAGTTCATGGGATGCGGCTTCTCCGAGGAGGAGCTGGCGCGAGGGGTGGTGGAGGATATCGTGGATCTTTGTAGCATTGAGAAGCTCAGGAACATGGAGGCCAACAGGGACGGGCGGCGGAACGTGTCGGGCATCAGGAGCGACGCTTTCTTCCGGAAGGGGGTCGTCGGGGACTGGAGCAACCATATGTCGCCGGAGATGGGGAAGATGCTGGACGAGATCGTGGAGGACGTGCTCCAGGGGTCTGGGTTCAGCTTCGCGGGCTCAGCTGCGGCGAGCCACTAACCACGGGTGGTACTGCGACAAACATCAATACCATTGACAAACACGGCTTGGAACACATGTTTTGTGGTGATCCATTGATTTGAGGCGCGAGTTTGAATTCCAGTTTCTTGCTTCAAAGTTGATTATCTTGCAAGTTTAAGCAGTAGTTTGATAACTCATTTCAAATGTTTCTTTCTCAAATTTCCGAATCATTCAAGTTCTACAATTTCAGTCATCATTTAGCACTATTTAAGTACAATTCCGAGAATTTTTGAGTGCATTTCAACATTTCAAATTCATTTAAATTTTATTTCATCGTGATTCTAATAAATTTTAAATGCATTTCAATTTGTTTCAGTTGTGCATTGAAATTAATTACCGTCTTCGTTCAATAATTTTTCAATATTTAATTAATTTGAAATATATTTCAATGATGTTTTAGTAAATCTAAAAACTATTTTCATGTAATTTAAATCATGGTTCATTTAATATCTTCAATATTTAAGTACAATTCCGAGAATTTTCAAGTGCATTCCAACATTTCAAATACATTTAAATTTTATTCTATAAATTCGAAATGCATTTTGTTTCAGTTATGTATTGAAAAAAATTATAGTCTTCGTTCTATAACATTTCAATATCGAATGCATTTGAAATATATTTAGGTCATGTTTTAGTGAATCTAAAAATTATTTTCAAGTAATTTAAATCATGAGTGATATATTATTTTTAATTACGATAATGATTTGATTAATTGATTTTTTTTCCAAATGCATTCAACATTTCTATAGATTTGAAGTACATTTGAGTCATGACTCAATGTAGTTTCAAACGCATTTGGGTCAAATGTTTTAGAATATTACTGAATCAAGGCTAAAATGTATTTCAATAATTGAAACAGAATTTTTAAACTGTTGCACTGCATTTGGAAAAAATGTGAAATATATTTGAATAGACCCAATGATGACCGAAATGCATTTCAAAAGCATTCTAAAATGTCAAAATGCATTTCAAACATGTTGTAAAGTGTATTACAATAATACTAAAGCACATATTTTTTGTGAAATGTATTAAAATATTACTGAATCATTAGTGAAACTAAGTGAATGCATTGCAAAAATAAAAAAAAATGCACTTCTGAAAAATGAAATCAAGTGTTGAAATATTTTTTTAAAATATGTATTTCTTTTATTCAATTATTATTTAAAGCTTTGCACACGTATGTATTTTGTATATATGTGTCTGGTATACCCCTCAAATACTTTAAACACTGAATTATTATTAACTCCTTTTCTTTTATTATTTTTAGTATTTCTATATCTCTTCCCTTTAATTTGTCTTCCGTGATTGCAGGAAGGATAACTTGCACTCTGCAGCCAAGTTGTTTTCTCCATCAGCATCAACACCTATGACCACAAGCAGCTTTCCTCAGTAGGACTGCTAGATGCATCTATCTCTCAGATTGTTACTTTTTCTACTGACTTCAGTTCATCAACACTCTGTTGTCTTACCCCTCGCTAGTAGTGATCGATGCATTTGCCAGAGCTCACTGCTGCATATACCATGGGTCTCTCCTTGCTCTGAACCAGCACACAAGTACATTTTCAGGGCCTCAAAGAAACTTTCTTTTATATTACTCCAAATTTATTAGAGAAATATGCCAACTGAAACAGATTTTACAATTGTGCTTCTCCAAATTTATTAAGTAGCCAAGCAGTGGAATCATAAGACTTTGAAGCAAGCAGATGAGACGAGATAACTACCCTGCATATGGGAAGTTGCATAGGAGTACATGCTCCAGTTACATGGTAATTAAAACGAGTGAATTGCAAAAAACATCGACACTTCAGGTAAAGTTTGCAGGAACCACACATTTACTGAACCGCTACAAGGTACTAGAGGAAATACTTCAGACTACTGCTCTTACTTGATTCCACCCATGTCATTCACGACGGAGCTTCAGGACGTAGGTACAATCCATGAGCTTCCTTGTATCTTTCTTCTTTAGGTTGCAGTTCTATTTTCAAGGGAAACAGAAGAAAGGTCAGCATGGAGATAATGAAGTATCTGAATATCAAATGAACAAAACAAATCATGCAACAAAGACAAGTGGCTAGTACAATAGTAGCAAGTATCATGTATATATGCTCGAAACTCAAAATAGCATTTGTTTCGACAAATATTCTTAAAAGCTTCAGGGTTGTAGGTTAAATGCCTTCAAATCCCAGACATGGAACTTTCCACTATATAGTGTGCAGTCCAGTCAAACAAACCTCCGATCATAGAAGGGAAAATGCCATGCAAGCATAAATTACCGCAGTTAACTTGCATTATCCACTGGAAGGCAATTTTCATTATGATACATCTTTTTTTTTGAGAAACCATAATGATATATATCAATCAGAAATCTTGCATAAGAAATATACAATCCACAAAGAAATTACGCTTAGAAGCCAACATTCTGAAAAATTAACATGTTGTAAACTTGTGTAGGTCCAAGTTTTAGTTTTGCACTTAAAGGTGCTGGGTAGTTTAGAAATGCAGCAGAACGATGGTAAAAACAGTGATGCGGCAGAATGATGGTAAAAACAGTAACGCGGCAGAATGATGTTCCAAGCTAGAACACCAAACAATTCATGTTTTAGCACCACTAAAATTTTAATAATTATGAGTCTGTAATTAGGAGAAGCACCAATTAAGAAGAATAGCATATGCTGCCAATACAAGTGTTAACAGAAGTAACCATTCCCTGGAGCATTCTACATGCCGTAGTCTGATACTTTGGTACTCCCTCCGTATGCTCTTATATTTTTTTTATAGAGGGAGTACATGTCTAGCAAACGGCAAGACAACCATCAACACTGTCAAATGTAATTCTATAACTAATCCTGAGTCTGTACAAAAAAGAAAAACGACATCCAAGCAGATTCTTTGACTTAGGGGTCCATCATATTTAAAGGTAGTCTTCTGTAATCTTTTGGCAAGCAGGAAATAACTGTAACCCCTACCACTTTATTTTCTTTTATCTATCCACACGGTTATCTTTATCAACTAGCCAACCAAGACACATGCCCATGCACAAGGGATACCCTCATCATCAAACACCCCTAATACAAAAGTGTGTCCCAAATAATGACCAGAAATGAACACCTTGTAATATTATCACAACGCACAAGTGACTTCAGATTGTCTTACGGCAAAAGCACTTATCAATGTCGGTTAACCAGTATTGTACAATATCGATCCTAAGGAATCTATCATATAGCGAACACAATTTGAAAATAGTGTGATGGACAATATACATTGCAAAACTATGTAACCTCAACAAGATCATCAAAATACCAGAAGACAAACCTTGCAGGATCGTACTTGACCGTGGGGAATGCGGGAGGCCAGATCATTGTAAAAGGATAGATATCACCAAGATGAGTGCTGCTGTATTCATACACTTTACGTAGTGTCCTGCACCTGACATCCAAGTACAGTACACATCCACCCATCTGCAAGAACACAAAGTCACCATAGTCCACCACCTGGTCCATGAGAAGAACATTATGCCCATACTCGATTGTGGAACCTGACTTCCTCAAATTAGCACACATTTCATGCAGGCAGATGCTATCGACCAGCAACCAGTTGTCCTCCTTGCGGAGCCAGATGCGGAGTTGAAACTCCTTAACGTGGATGAGATATACACAAGAAGCATCACCGGCCCGTGACAAGATGGTGGTGCCTCTGCTGCCATGCTCCACTCCTTGTGGAAGCTGAACTGTGGAGAAACTCAATGTCTTCAAATCCAAGACAACGATGTTGGTTGGGCCAGCCGCCATATAAATTTTATTATCTACGAGCACAGCTTTTGGTTTTGAACGAGGACGAGGGAGTTGGCCTATGTCCAGCAGATGATGCATGTGCCAGGAACCATCTTGCATCATATATACATGCAGCCTAGATTCACCCATGGTATACTCCACATATAAGTAGTAGTAGGACAGGCCATCCCCTTCCTTGGAGACGACTTGACTGAAAGTGCAGCAAGTGCCGAAGGGGAGTTGAGGGCGTGGGACTGATGGCAGGATTGTCAGACCTCTCTCACCACGGCACAGCGGGCGGTGCACCCCAAGTGTTCTCTTGTCGTTGTACAAGGCGATGAATACGCTGCCGTTCCGGCAGTCAAGCGTGCCGATCGATAGCCTCCTGTAGGCGTTGAAATTTGTCTGGCGGACGATGGCAGCCAGCTCTGCGGGCTGAGGCAACATCGGGACAAAGGACGGTGGAGGGGGGTGACCGTACCCGTTGCTGTTGATGTAGAAGCCGAGGAGGCGGGGCGGGTGGAGCTCGCGGAAACGGCGGAGGAAAGCCGGTTCGGAGGCATGCCCTAGCCAGCGCTTGCAGACGAGGGCGGCGCGGACAAGGGTGTTGGGGAAGCCGACGCGAAGGAGGATCTCTACGAGAAGGTCATCGTCGTCAAGCACCTTGGATACGGTGTCCACTACCGGCGGCGGCTGCTTCTCGCCCTCCATTTCTATGGGTTTGAGCGCACAGAGGGGATCGAGGCGGAGGGTTGATCAAGGAAAGAGCCAACGTGTCGTCCGGTGTCTCCTGGCTTTTCCTGTCGCCATCCCCGCGCGCCGGCCGCGCGCCCGGCGGAAAGAACCCCGCGAATTCACTTTTGTCAGCTTGCTTCGAGCCGGCCAGCTATAAACTTCCCCTCGGTCGCGCAACCGAGTACTGTCATATAGTAATTGGCTAGTTTTTTTGGGGTATATTGTATTGGCTAGTGGATCTCATTGTGCACGACATGTATGGCGGACGGCCCCGTAGATGCTTCGACATCATGCCCAAAAAGAATGTCGTTTCTTGGGAGTAATAGAACCATAATATTTGCGGTGGCTTAGCACAAAACCAACACATTAGAAAGGGAATTATTTGTGCACGGTGCGCCGGCCCAACATTGCGCCGGACGCGTCCATGCACGAGCGATACAGGCGACTCAAGTCACGACATGTGGGGCGGCGGGACCCACATATGTTATCTTCCCATCCCGCGCAGGTGTCGCATAAGGGCGCGAGGCGGAACTCGCCTCCGTCGGCCTCCATCCCGCGCGCCAGCTCCTCGAAGGCCTCGGCCACGGCCGCGAGCTACTGCTACATCCTTTGCCGGGTGGCCACCATGGCCGCCGCCGCGTCGCACATCTGCTCGAAACTACGCCGGTGATCCTAGTAGATGTGGAGCGGCCACGGTGGCGCCTTGCATGACGGTTTGTTACGAGCGACTGTTATTTGGGGAGTGCACGCGATGCTGCTGTCCTGCCACCCATGGCTGGTGCTGCCTGGGGCGCCATATCCTAGCGAACCTACGCGCGCCCACGGGAATGCTTCAACCGGCTATGACGAAGCTGTTAACGGCAGTGGTTGAAGCTGCAACCAGCCGAGACATGAATTGCTACATGCACTAGTAGAAAAGGGGGCAATGGTCCAGGCCGGGTCAGCTCATTAGTCCCGGTTCAGTCCAGAACCGGGACCAATGGTGGCATTGGACCCGGTTCGTGAGCCCCGGGGGCCGGCTGGGCCACGTGGGCCATTGGTCCCAGTTCGTCTGGACCTTTTGATCCCGGTTGGTGGGACGAACCGGGACCAATGGGCCTCGCTCCTAGCCCACCACCATTGGTCTCGGCTGGTGGGATGAACCGGGACCAAAGGCTGCCCATTAGTCCCGGTTGGTGGCACGAACCGGGACTAAAGGGTTGGTCCTCGTTGCGGTCAGAGTTTAGTCCCACCTCGCTAACCGAAGGGCGCTCACACCCGTTTATAAGCCCCTCCCTCTCTTCCTTGTTGAGCTCCTCTCAAAGTGAAAATAGATGCCCTTATACAGGGAATTTGATCTAAATTCATATTGAATTTCTCTGAAGTTAGTAGAAATTTATTATGAATTTAGGTCTAATTTTCTCTATAAGCACATCTATGCTCATTTTTTTAGTAAAGTTAATCACAACTATTTTTTCTTCTATTTATTTCTGAGTAGCTTTTTATATAGTTTTTTTCTTTTCTGCTATATTTATTTTTTTCTATTTATTTCTGAGTTGTAATAAGTCTTTAAAAATAAAAAAGAGGCGCAATGTTCGTTAATTAGCTTAAAGCCTTTCGGAATAGTGTAAACTGCACTGCACATAGCTCCGTGTAGTCTACCCTATTCCTCAAGGCTTAAAGCTAAGCAACGCGCAGGTTAGCATTGAGCCTCTTCTGCATCGTCTCTGCACTCGGGGCTTATAAACCGCTACGAGTGCCTCTCGCTTAGCAAGGTGGGATTAAAAAACAGCTGCAGAAAGAATCAACTAAAAAACTCTTTTACCGGTTCATGGCACGAACCGGTACTAAAAGGTGCTCGTGGGGCACCAACTTTAAAACCTGTACCAAATAAAATGCCTTTGTAACAGCCTTAGAACTGGTACTGAAGGAATCAACTAAAAAGCTTTTATAAACCTCTAGTATTATTGAAACTAAAATTATATAGAATTTTGTTACAAACTTTAATAGGAAAAAGGATTGTCATAAAAGAAAATAAATAAGTAATTAGAATTCTGTTCAAAACATTAAAAACAAAAAGAATTATCATAAAAGAACATAAATAAGTAATTAAAATTTTGTTACAAACTTTAATAGAAAAAATTATCATAAAAGAAAATAAATAAGTAATTAGAAAGATTATAATTAATCTGGCTAAAAGAAAAAAATAAAAAAAGCAAAAATCAAAAGAAAATAAATAATTCAAAGCAAAAAATAAAATAAATAAAATAAAAAAAGTGCCACCTAAAGGGCTACCACGGCCTGGATACGACTAGAAACCCAACAATGGGCCAGGATTCAGGCCCGCAACAGGCCCAATAGGCCCACAGGCACATATAGTGAGTTTAGGCCCGTAAGCCTGCATTTGAGAGGAGCTCGAGAGGGCAGCGGGACTGGGGCTTATAAACCACTCTTGAGCTCCCTCAGCTAGCGAGGTGGGACTAAACTTTCGTGCCGCGACGCGGGCAGCACAGGGCCTTTAGTCCCGGTTGGTGGCGCCAACCGGAACTAAAGGGGTGCATTGGTTCCGGTTCATGGCACCAATCGGTACCAATGCCCCGCCTTTAGACCCGGTTGGAGCCTCCAACCGTGACCAAAGGCCTCTACTTCCTGCCCTTTGGGCTGCTGAAAAGAGGCCTTTGGTCCCGGTTGGAGGCACCAACCGGGACTAAAGGGTGGCATTGGTCCCGGTTGGTGCCACAAACCAGGACCAATGCCTTTGCTATATAAGTAGCACTTAGGAAAATTTCAGAGACCGCCCATCCCCACTTCAATCTCTTCTCCGGCCTGCTCTCCCCAAACGCCGTCCCGCGCCGCCCCGTTTCGCGTCGCCCCGTCGCCGTCTCCGCGCCGCCCC
>NC_041389.1:552497596-552507434 GCF_002162155.2 Triticum dicoccoides
GTCGCCCCGACGCCGTCGCCGCCCCGCCCGCCCCGCGCCGCACCTCGCCGTCGTCGTCGCCGCTGTGAGCAACTAATTTAATTTGACGTTAGTAGTAGTTAATTTAGATGTGTAGTTAATTTTGTTAGATTTTTTTAGATGTGTAGTAATTTAGATGTGTAGTTCATAGATTTTCTGTTAGATTTTTTTCATATTGTGTAATTAATTTGTTCATGTTGTGTTAGATTTTTTTATGATTTTTTCTGTTGTAATTTAGATGTCAAATTTTTATGATTTGTTTCTGTTGTAATTTGGATGTCAATTTTTTCCATATTGTGTAAGTAATTTAGATGTCAATTTTTTATGATTTTTTTCTGTTCATAGAATTTTTATGATTTTTTTCTGTTCTAATTTTGTTCATAGAATTTTAATGATTTTTTTGTAGTTCATTGATTTTGTTGTTAGATGTGTAGTAATTTAGATGTGTACTTCATAGATTTTTCTGTTAGATTTTTTTCATATTGTGTTAGATTTTTTTAATGATTTTTTCTGTTGTAATTTAGATGTCAAATTTTTATGGTATGTTTCTGTTGTAATTTAGATGTCATTTTTTTCATATTGTGTAAGTAATTTAGATGTCAACTTTTTAATGATTTTTTTCTGTCCATAGAATTTTATGATTTTTTTCTGTTCTAATCTTGTTCATAGAATTTTAATGATTTTTTTGTAGGTCATTGATTTTTTGTTAGATGTTTAGTAATTTAGATGTGTAGTTCATAGATTTTTCTGTTAGATTTTTTTCATATTGTGTAATTAATTTGTTCATATTGTGTAGATTTTTTATGATTTTTTCTGTTGTAATTTAGATGTCAAATTTTTGTGATTTTTTCTGTTGTAATTTAGATGTCAGTTTTTTTTCATATCGTGTAAGTAATTTAGATGTCAAATTTTTCATGTTGTTCATAGTATTTTCTTTGTCAATTTATTGTGTACGTATAGGAAAGTTAGTTAGAAAAATAATAGAACTATAGTTAAACTAGTTTATTTTTCGTAAGTAGTACTTTATTTTATTTATAGTAAGTGCTTCATATATAGTTGAACTAGCTAGTTGATTTAATAAATCAATTTATTTTACTATATATAGAAGTAGTTTATTTTTAATAAGTACTACTTTATTTATTTATAGTAAGTGCTTAGTAGTTGAACTAGTTGATTTAATTAATAAAACTACTTTATTTAACTATATAAAGAAGTAGTTCCCGCATCGAAGTCGATGATGCCTATCCCGCATCCTCGTCATTGTCGACTCGGCGGTGGTGGAGGCCTGCTTGATCAGGGCCATGTTCGGGACTGGGCTCCACCGGGCTGGTATTGGGAGGTGCTACCTTCTGGGGGACGTAGGTTGGTGAGGAGGCAGCCCGTTGTTGACCCAATCCTTGTTTGGTGGCGGTCGCGTGGGCCAGTGACGGTGCCGAGGCTTCCGGACACCGCGGAGGTGGTACGTCACCGTGTCAGCGAGGAGGACGAGCACGTCCGTCGCTACATGGTTGCGTTGGAGGGCAGGTTCGACAATACCTGGTCGGTTCTTCAGGGATCTCACTGGAGCTATGATCCTGTGATCGTTCCTTATCTTTGGGTGTCCACCGCCCGCGATGATACCCGTCGGGCGCTACGGTTCTAGCTGTATTAATTAGCGATGCTATATGTATGATAGTATTCGAGGAGTATTCGACGATGTACAGACACAAGAGATGATGTACTTTTGGTTATAATTGAATGCATGCTAATTTGAATACTACTTTATTTTACTATTTGTTTTGCTTATTGAATGCTCATATTGGAAAAGTACTCCTACTTTGAATGCTAAAATTGAAGAACACTCTATGCAGAAATCTAGGAGCCCCCTCCATCATCCACGTCGTCGTGGGTGTAGCTTCTCCTTCATCCCCAGCCGTGTGTTAGACAATTTGTTGTAATAATGCACTCGAGAATGAAAGGAGGAGCTACGTACCATCACCGATAGTCAACCCGTGATTAATAATAATGATCTAATTTAGGTTTTTTAGTACATATATTTAATATTTGAATTATGAACTTAGGCCGAAAATGTCGTACTCGGACGACGAAAACCGCCCGGGGGAGTGCGACTGGTGCCACGATGACCGAGGTATGAGCGACAGGTTCATTGAGCTGGACAAAGATCGGCGCTTCAACATTAAGCTCGAGGAGACCTTCGATGTCCATACGGTACACAACGACGACAATAGTTTTTTTCGTAATTAAGCACGACTTCAACTATTTTAACGTGTATTTTTCATCTTGTCCAATTCGACTAGCTTATCCCATGCTATGCAAGACGCTATGTCTTGGAGAGGATGAGTTTTGAAGACCATGAAAGTATGGAAACCAAAAAATATTCTCCTAAGGACCCATCATGATGTGGATTTTCAAGTAAAGTTGTACAATGCTGAGAGTATATCCCATTTTGGTTGCAAAAATTGGGAAGCACTTTGCACGATGTATGGTTTTGATGAGGGTATGCTTGTCACCATGGATCTTGGTGATCCTACAATCCAGCAAGACAATATGGGCATTTGGGTCCTTGTGATACACCTCCAATTCTTCCCCCATGTGAGCTTAACATAGTTATTAAGTAATTTATATTGTTTATTTCAAAATAGTTGACAGCTTGTTTTCATTGACAACTTATTTTCATTCTTCAAAGAATGTGCGGAAAATGGTAGACAAAACTCACTACACCGATGGCTCCGAATTAACTTACAAGGAGAAAAATCATCTGATCGCATTTTGTACTGATCTTAAGAATTACAATGTCTACAATCGAACTCCTCAACATTATGGTCAATACGTGCCACTAGTGCACGTGTTGAACTACGGTAACTACCATGGAGATACCCTGGTAAGATTTTTTACTATTACGACATCCCTGCAGCTTTTTTTAAATACTTCTAAAACTAGTACATCATTGCTAACTACGAAGTTATTACTATGTTTTTCAACAGATAATCCCGAATGATTGTGTGCCTCGTCTGATGTATACGCACGGTCGCCTTGATATTTTGAACATACAACCAGGTCGTCCTACGAATCACAATTGTCCTTACCGGATTTCTAAAAGAAGTGGAGACATGACAATCAAAGAATGGAAAAAATGTATGGACAGTCGTAAGGAGCTTCTTGCAAGCAAAAGGAGGCGAAGCGCAAGAATTGGAGACAGGATGATCTCCATTCTTCATAATGGAGAGTCAGGCTCTATATTGTTTTATGCTATTTTACTTTAAGGGTGTTTAGGTCCTACGTAATACTGATGATCATGTGCTAAGAACAATTATGTAGGGTTGGGATCGATGACTATGAGGATGATGATCGTATGACTTGTTATTAATAATGAGTAGAAGTTGTATGATGATGCATGATTAGTAGGACTTGTTATTATATATGGTGATGTATGATGCGAGCATGCATGAGTTATTATATATCAGCGGGTGAAATGAACATAGCAGTATAAGAGAGGACTCTTCTCTCTATTAGCTAGCTAATAACAACCTAAAATTAACCCCCAAAACCCCTAAACCAGCCACTTTTTTTAAAAAGAAAAATCTCAGCTGCTGACACGTGGAAGCCTTTTGGTCCCGGTTCATGTCACCAACCAGGACCAAAGGCCCCCCTGCTCGGGCTGCTCGCAGTGGCCATGTGGAGGGCCTTTAGTCCCGGTTCGTGTTAGAACCGGGACTAAAGGGTGGAGGCATTAGTAACGACCCTTTAGTCCCGGTTCAAGAACCGGGACTAAAGGCCCTTACGAATAGGGACAAATGCCCCCTTTTCTACTAGTGATGCGCCTCTATTTTTGCAGGGACAGGAGAAAGCAGGTGTTACAACCGGTGCACATAGGAGCTACAACCGTCAACGCCAAATGCTACGACCGGTGATCTTTTTTGCTAGAACCAGAGAAAGACCAGGCTTCGATGGACGTGCATCAGAGCCGCAACCAGTACTAAAAAATGCTACGTCCGGCAACCAAAAAAGCTACATCCGGCTTTGAAAAATGCTTCAAGTAGATACGGGGTTGCTTGAGGTCGGCGATCGCGCAGCGTAGAAAGCTGTAACCGGCGGCGAGAAAAACTACAACCCGCTTCTATAAAAGCTTCAAACAAAAAACGACTAGCTAATAATGACAAGAGGCGATGACGAAGTTGCATGGCGGTGTTGCAATGGGTGCATGGCGAGCTACGACAGCGGCCGGTGGCGATGCTGGGACCCCTCAAACATCGGTGCTGCAACCAGGGGGGTGAGACATGTCAAGATGCAAAGGCGGAGTTGCATCTGACAAGTGGCCCTGGCGAGCTGCGATGGCGCGGCCAAGGGCGAGCATGAGGAGGCTCACCTGCGGATTTCTTCTTGTTTTTGTTCTCGCGCGCGTCCAGAAGGAGGAAGACGACCTGATTTCCATTCGTTGATCGAGGGCATTTAAGAGTTTTGTTACGTTATCATACGCTAGAGAAGGCCCATAAGTTCTTCAATCTACTCTTCCTTTCAATCCTTTCAATCGAGAGAATTTTAAGGTATGAAATTTCTGAATATTCTATGAAACATGAGCAATTTTTCAAAAATTATCTACAATTTCAAAAAAAATACAAACAAAATATGAAAGGGAACAACTTTTAAAATTCACAAATATTTTCTGAAAACACCAACTTTTTTTATAAAAGCATGAACATTATTTGAATTTGCGAACATTTTTTTTAAAACGGGAACATGTGTTGAAAATTTATAAGATTTTTAGAAAATGTGTATCTTTTATACATGAATATTATTTTTAATTTTAAAATTTTCACTAAAACAAGATTAATTTTTGAATTTGGCGCAATTTTTTAAATGCCATTTTATTTTTAGAAATCTCGATTTATTTTGAAAAACAATATTTCTTCTGAAAAATGGAGCAACCTTTTGCAACTTCTGAATATTTTTCAAAGTAGCAACAAAATTTTGAATTCTGAACATTTCCAAAAATTGTTTTTTAAATTCTGGATGTTTTTTGAGAATTTTTAATTTACGAAATAAATTCTTAAAAAGTAAACTTGTAAGGGAAAAAAGAGGGAAAGGAGAATAAAAGTAGAAGTAAGACACAGAAAAAAATGGGCCAGCCCATTGTTGGTTGTCCTGTGCGAAATTCTGTCTAGTTGTCGCAGTGTGGAAAATAGAATTTTGCCAGCTGCGTGGGCAAAAATATAACTGGGCTGGCTTCGCTGGGCCACGGCGCGCGGCCACATACGAATTTTTTTTCTAGCAAACAAACACATGAGAATTGAGTACCACCTCGGATAGAAAAAGTTCTGGTAAGTGGATGGAACAATTGGCGAAACGCACATTGCTTTATTAGTAGGTATAGATTAAAAAACTAACAAGCTCTATGTCCCTGGTCGAGTCTTGGCAATTCCACTTATTTTCCTAAACAAGATTCATTAACACAAATAGGATTTTTAAAACCATTTTGCTAACTATTTTCATGCACCTGTAGTTTAAATTTGCATGATACATGTTACATACCTAGAAATATACTAAATGAATTAAGATAGCAAACAAACCCCGACAAATATGAAATTATGACATGGAATATGTGATGGTATATGTTGATATTACAAAAAGTTTCTAGGTCAAATTATGGAGCAGCGGTCGCTTCACCTTCAAAACCGACCCGATCACACTCGAAACCATGATTGTTCCTTGAATAGTTCCAGCTTCCAAGCAGTGTATGCCACAACTTTCGCAAATCCTTCTGATTCTTGTACCACAAACTATAGGAACCATATAATGACAGCATGCCAACTTTCATGTTTTTCAGACTTCGTTTGCCTTTTCTAGAATTAGAAAAACAATAAGCTTCATGTTAGGGGTCAAGTCTTGGCACCATGATGTTTGGAATTCCT
Organism: Triticum dicoccoides; assembly: GCF_002162155.2. Classification (NCBI taxonomy): domain Eukaryota; kingdom Viridiplantae; phylum Streptophyta; class Magnoliopsida; order Poales; family Poaceae; genus Triticum; species Triticum dicoccoides. The sequence continues at coordinate 552,503,524 of NC_041389.1, forward strand.
TTTATTTTCTTAGATAAGGCCTAAATATATATTCATTATCACAAATATGTTTTCCAAGCCACTTTTGCCAAACAAAATCATGGCACATAGTTCAAATTTGAATATGCCTAGAAATGCACTAAATGACTTAATACCAAACTGATCACCTAAAAATTCCAAATTTTGAAATGGAACATGTGATGTTATATGTTGATACTATAAAAGGTTTCATGATCAAACAATGAAGCGGTGGTCGCTTGGCCTTTAAACCCATGTTCGCTCTCGAAATCACGATTCTCTTCCTTGATTAGTTTCGATTTCAAAGCAATGTATATCACAACTTTTGTGAATTCTCCTAGAAATTTTACCACAACCTATAGTGAACATATAATGATACCATAGCAACTTTCATGTTTTTCATACATTGTTTGCATCTTCGCCTTCAAACATAACTTGCTTCCTCTCCAACATAAATTCTTTCTTGGAGATGGTCGGATTTCTAATCAGTGTATGTCACAAATTTTTTGAAACCTTTTCATTTTTTATCATCGAATATTTATGTCATATGATGACATCATGCCAGGTTTCATGTTTTTGTAACTACATTTACGTTTTATATAATTTAACTAAGTTAAGCTCAATATTCAGGGTGAAGTCCCATTGTGATATTTGGAATCCTCTTATTTTCTTGGATAATTTCTAAACATAGACTCAAGAGCACAAGTAGGATTTTTATCCCAAATTACCAAACATTTCGTGCATTGTAGTTTGAATTTAAATTATATTACTAAATGCATAGAAATACACTAAGTGACTTGAATATAGCAAACGAACCCTAAAAAAGGGAAATTTTGACATGGAACATGTGATTGTGTATGTTCAACATAGAAAAGTTTTAAGGTCAAACGATGAAGCAACCGACACTTCGTCTTGAAATTCAGACATACCTCCTCTGAAAATCACAATTCTTCATGGGAGATATTTTTTAAGCAGGGCACTTCACAAATTTTGCTAAGCCATCCCAAATTTTTACAACAACCTGTAAGGACCATATAATGGCATTATGCAACATTTCTTTTTTTTAAACTTCATTTGCATTTTCTAGAAATTTAAAACAAATAAAATCTATGTTCGGGGATGAGGACTGCCCTGGATATAGTCCTAGCAATACTACATTGGTATGTATGTAGAGGTAATCGTATCTATCAATCGGTGTAGATGGGAGTACACACAAGGATTTATACAGATTCGCCCCTCTCCAATGGAGGTAATACCTTACTCATGTGGTGCTCTTAACTCTTAGCGTAAGGTACAAGGTGTGATTGCTCGACCCTCAGTTTGGCCCGGTGCTCCCCTCCCGACCTACATAGAGTGCACCAGGAGCAGGTATATTATGGGCTGGTACTAATGTTGTTCATGGCCTCACGCATGGCGTACTGTTTCCTAGCTATTACTGCTAGTAAATGTCATATTTAACTAGATTATGCCACCGTTGGGTAGCTAAAGTCATCTTGTGGGTATGAGGTATCCTAGGTAGCAGTCGATTGTAGGACAAACCGACTGCTCCCGTCTCCTTCTCGACTGTGGGCCTCATTTATCAGGGGGTGAAGGATATGACTGTAAGGCCTTAGCTAGATTATGAGCCACCCCTCTGGTCTTCTGACTTGGGCTTCATCGCCGATGGGCTGACGGTGGTGCCTCTTGGCCCATGATTTTCTAGGTGATATCCTTGATGGGATCTGGCCCCCTGATGGGCCATTTGCATAATTGGGTCTACCCCATATTTGTAACCCCGACAGTAGCCCAAGAGTCGGTCAAGGTCTCGTTGAAAAAAAAACGATTGTTCCTTGCCGGCGAGGTTCCCCACTTTATGATGAGCTTGAGGTGCCATTATCGGTTCAACTAGAGACTTCTGCGGACTCACATGTTTATGTATTTGGGAGCCGAAGAGGTGAGCAATTTGGAACAAGACTTGGCGATACCCTTTGGAACAAGACTCGTGCTCCTTTTACACAAAGTGGATCTGTGACGAGTGCGGCTTCACTCAGTTTTCGTAGAATGCTATGCACTCGGATTGTCTTCGTGCTTGGATGCACGACTTTCTCGACTCGGGAATGATCCTGACAGTCGGATGCGTGTTTTTGTTCTCAGCCGACCAAATGTTTCTGCTGACTGGAAGGTGAAATGTCTAGAGTCATCACTGCGAATCTTTGTGAGCCGTGAAGTCAAAGTCATTCACGTGTTTGTCAGACCGTTGTCAGGCCACCTGTGAGAGCAGAATCCTCGAATTCTGAATTCTGACTGACACAAAATCCAACATACACTTTGCGAGTAAGTGGGTTTTAAATATTGGCCGTATGGATTCCCGCGCACATGATTGACGTTTTAGCTCCTTTTTTGACGCGTGTCTAGCGGGTTCTTCACGGCAGTTCACTGTCTTCCCTGCTAAAAATTGTGGCCACACGTACGGAGGGTTTTGAACACCCCCCCACTCTCTTCGTAACTGCTAGCGTGCAGTTCCTTCTCTTTCTTCCTATCGAGCCTGTAGATCCAATGTGGTCGTCCACCTGAAAACTTGAGAGGGGCAAGACAACTAGTTCTTCCTCTACGGTGGAGGAGATTTCCTAGGCCGCGGCCTTGGCAACAGCAGTCGAGGATTGGGGGCGCGAGGACTGGCTCCCGTTGATAGTGATGGAGGGGGTACTCCGCGCGTACGTCCGCGACAATCAGCTCCCGCAATCCGGCTGGTAGGCGCCGACCGCGGCGAGTAGGAGCGCGCACCGCGGGGCAACGAGCGGGCCATCCTCACCTCCTTTTTCAAATGGGGTTTATCCCTCCCGATCCATCCTTTTCTTTAGTAGGTGCTCCAGCAGTTCCAGGTGCAGCTCCATCACCTCCCACCCAACACAGTCGCCCACCTCTCGGGCTTCCTGACATTGTGCGAGGCGTTTCTCGGCATCCCGCCAGATTGGGCGCTTTTCGAACACTTCTTCTACGCAAAGCCACGGAAGATGACGAAGGACGTTTACCAGACATGCGGCACACTCAACATCCAGACAAAGCATGACTCGAGCTACTTCAAGATGAAGTGGCCCTACTCGCTGAAGGGGTGGACCTCCACGTGGTTTTACCGCGTGGGAGCCGTTGACTCCCGTTGGCGGTGCCGCCCAGCCTCTGTACACACCTACAGCCGATAATACTACACGCACGGGCAATGAACGACGGAATTTCACGGACAGAGTGTGTGCCCTCCTCTAATTGCACCCCTGCTAGTTTTACTGGTGGGCCCGCCCCACTTAATGAAATCTCAGCCAATCGAAACTAACCACCCCGTAAATCCCCTGTAAAGACCCAGTGTGTCTAGCATTACTCTTCCGCAGCACATGAGCTCGCCTGGCATATTGCCGCTCGCCAGCTCTCTCATAAAAGCCTTTTGTGTGCACTATACTTTGTAGTGTAGGTTTTTTTCCCCATACAAAAAGGCGTAGTTTTTTTTTTGAGAAACTACTCTGCAGTGTAGTGAGCAGTGACCGAGCTTCATGGGCCAACCTGGGCCATGAGCACACCCCAAGCTCATAAGAAAGTATATATATGTATCCATTAAAAATCATCCCGAAGCAATTATGTTTGGCCCCAAGCCCACCCCCATGGTTTTGGCTCAAGCTCCGCCACTCGCAGCGAGTACCGACAAGAAGAAAAACATCCGAGTCACTGCAAATCAGCAATGAACTAATTGCATAGTTGTCCATATGTACGTCTATCATGTAGCATCACATGACGGGCTCCTTTTAACTACCGATCGTTGCAGAGCATCGGTCACCAACTTATGCTTAATTAACCTGATGAGAATAGATCTCACACTCTGTTATACACGTAGTGTAGAGAATGATTAGGTGCATCGATGATTGATTGATCGTGCATTAGGCGTATAT
>NC_041389.1:552507956-552511195 GCF_002162155.2 Triticum dicoccoides
TCGGCGAACTGTTAATCGGTGGGCCCATGTAGAACACGAACACGACCAAGTGCGACGTGCTCCCGGACGAAGTGGATGTCGAGCTCAATGTGCTTTGTCCGTCGATGATGGACAGGTTGGCAGCGAGGTACACTGCGGAGATGTTATCGTAGTAGATGAGCATCGCCTTGGTGACCTCACATAGCAACTCCTGAAGTAGCCGTCGTAGCCATGAACACTCCGCGACGGCCTTGGCCACGACCCAATACTCAGTCTCGGCGCTCGATCGTGAGACCGTGGGTTGTCGTTTAGATGACCACGAAATCAGAGAGGGCCCGAGGTAGACGCAGTAGCCGGAAGTGGAGCGTCGAGTGTCGGGACACCCAGCCCGGTCGGCGTCGGAGTAGGCGACAAGGCTGGTGTCTGGCGAGGCCGTCAGGGTGAGACCCATGGCTGTGGTGCCACGTATGTACCGAAGTATACGTTTCACGAGAGCCCAATGGGTGTCACGAGGAGCATGCATGTGAAGGCACACCTGCTGGACAACATACTGAATGTTCGAACGCGTCAGAGTGAGGTACTGAAGTGCACCAACAATGGAGCGGTAGAAGGGAGCGTTAGACGCCGAAGAGCCCTCGACGGTGGACACCTTAGCCTTCGTATCGACAGGCGTGGAATCAGGCTTGCAGTTAAGCATGCCCGCTCGCTCCAGAAGCTTGTAGGCGTATTTCTGCTGGTGCAGGAAAAATCCAGTAGCCCGGCGGACGACCTCGATGCCGAGGAAGTAGTGGAGAGCCCCCAAGTCCTTGAGGGCGAACTCGATGCCGACGCGAGTTGTGATCTGCTGAAGAAGCGCTGGCAAGGACACAGTCAGGATGATGTCGTCGACGTACAGTAGGAGGTACGCGGTGGCGGGGCCCTGGTGGTAGACAAATAGGGAGGCATCGGACCATGTGGACCGGAACCCTTGCTGCTGGAGGAAGGCCGCGATCCGCTGGTACCAGGCCCGAGGCGTCTGCTTCAACCCATAGAGAAAACGGGAGAGCAAGCACACGTGGTCCAGATAGTCGGTGTCGACGAAGCCAGTCGGCTGCTGACAGAACACTTGCTCGTCGAGATGGCCATGCAAGAAAGCATTAGACACATTGAGCTGGTGGACAGGCCAAGCGCAAGAAACAGCAAGCTGGAGAACAGCGTGAATCGTGCCCGGTTTGACAATCGGGGCAAAGGTGTCGGTGAAGTCCACGTCGGCGCGCTGGCGAAAGCCGCGCACCACCCAACGCGCCTTGTAGCGCTCGAGAGAACCGTCGGGGCGAGTCTTGTGGCGGAAGACCCACTTGCCAGTGATGACATTGGCACGGGGTGGCCGTGGGATAAGCTGCCATGTACGGTTGTGCTGTAGGGCGTCAAACTCCTCACGCATCGCAGCTAGCCAGTTCGGATCCCGAAGAGCTGCGCGAGTGGAGGTGGGGAACGGGGACGGCGTCGAGGTAGAAGCCGCGCACGCGTACTCGTCCGACGGGTAGCGCGTGCTGGGACACAGCGTCCCAGTCCAAGCCCGAGTGACCACATCGGTGAGGGGTGCGGCCGCGACGACGGGAGCCGCCGAGGGAGCCACGGTGACGGGGGCCACGGCGGGGCCGCAGCGGGGGCAGTCGCGGGAGCCGCAGCACCAGGGGCCGCCGGCGCGGGGAGCGCGGGCAGGGCCGAACCCGGGGCGCATCTGGGCGGTCCGTCAGAGGTGGTGGCAGGGACGAACCGCGCCGCAGGAGACTCCGAAGGTGACGGTACCTGCTGAAACGGGAACACGAGCTCATCAAAGTACACATGCCGCAAAGTGAAAACGCGGTGGGAGACTGGATCATAGCACCGGTAACCTTTGGTGTTGGGAGGATAGCCAAGGAAAATGCAAGGAAGTGACCGGGGCGCGAGTTTGTGAGGAGCAGTGGACGCGGTGCTAGGATAACAGAGACACCCGAAAATGCGAAGACCATCATAAGATGGAACCGCACCGAAGAGGAGCTGGTGAGGGGTGTAGTTCCAGCGGGAACGACGGGGGCAGATGTTAATGAGGAGGCTGGCGGTCGCGAGCGCGTTCGGCCAAAACCGAGGAGGCACGCAGGAGTGGAAGAGCAACGTGCGGACACAGTCATTAAGCGTGTGAAGGACGCGCTCAGCGCGACCATTCTGCTGAGACGTGTAGGGGCAGGTGAGGCAAAAGATGGTGTTGTGGGACGCAAGTAAATTGCGTATGGCAACGTTGTCAAACTCCTTGCCGTTATCAGTTTGCAAGGCAAGAATAGGACGACCGAACTGTGTGGTGACATATGAATAAAAAGCGGTGAGTGTGGCAAGAGCGTCGGACTTGCGACGGAGAGGGAAGGTCCACACATAATGAGTAAAATCATCCAATATCACCAGATAGTATAAATAGCCCGTGTTGCTAGCAACCGGAGACGTCCAAACATCACTATGCAATAACTGAAACGAAAAGGTGGAAATGTTTGTAGACTCGCTAAAGGGAAGACGAACGTGCTTGCCAAGACGGCAAGCCTCACAAATGTGATCGTCGACCTTATTACATAAGAAGGAAAAACTCTGAAGAATCTGACGCATAACGGTGGAATTGGGATGACCAAGACGGGCATGCCAAAGATCGACACTGGCGGCGAAGGCGGCGGGGCGATGGGTGGTGGCGGCGCCGGAGGGATGCACTGGATATAGCTCGTTCGGGCTATCACATCGGTGGAGCACCATCCGTGTATGGGCATCCTTCACAGAAAAACCGATATCGTCAAATTCAACAATTATATGATTCTCACGAGCAAGGCGATGAACGAAAACGAGATTAGTGACTAAGTCAGGAGACACAAGAACATTAGACATATGCACATGAGTGAAAGTAGAAGGAAAAGACATATGACCAACATGAGTAATGGGTATGGAGGAATCATTACCAACGGTGATACGGGTGGGAGTATGAATGGGAGTGGCAAACGTGAGGTTACCAGGATGAGCAGTCATGTGAGCAGTGGCGCCCGAGTCCATGTACCAGTCACCACTGCCATCATAGGATCTCGGTGACGGGGTGGAGTGCAGTGCAGCGAGCAAGGCCGGGTCGCACGACGGTGACACCTGAGGAGGGTAGAACCCTCCGTAGGCCGGCGCGGGAGCAGCCCCGAAGGCCGTAGCGGCGGCGGCGCCGTAGGCGGGCGCGGCCCCATAAGCCGGCGCGGCGGCGGCGCCATAGGCCGGCGCGG
>NC_041389.1:552511603-552513989 GCF_002162155.2 Triticum dicoccoides
TGGCGCCCGTCACCCGGCTGCTGGGGGGCAGCGGGAGGGGTGGGAGTCGCGGGCGGGAGGGGGAAGTACCTCGAAGGCGCGGGGGGCGGCGGCCACTGGCGCGGCGCGGGTGCGGCGGCCAGTGGAGGGGCGCCGCGTGAGGTGCAGGCGGCGAGGGCGGGGTGCTGCACGCGCTTCTTGACCCCCTTCATCCGGCGCTCCTCCAACCTCAAGTACGCCACAAACTTGGGGAAGGAGGGCTCCGGCATCAAGGTGAGGTTAGAGGCGGCGTTGCCGAAGTCCTCGTTGAGGCCGACGGTGAGCATGCTGAGGAGGAGGTCGTCGTCCACCTTGGCTCCAATGTCACGGAGCTCATCCGCCAACGCCTTCAGGCGGTGGCAGTAGTCATCAATGGACTGTTCATGTCTTGTGTTGATCAATGGTTTTGAGGCGCGAGTTTGAATTGCGGTTTCTTGCTTGAAAGTTGATTATCTTGTACTAGTACGTTTGAACAACAATTTGATAACTCATTTCAATTGTTTCCTTCTCAAATTTTCGCATCATTCCAGTTCGACAATTTCAGACATCATTCACTACCAGAACAGGGCGCTACCCCGACGGCTGAAACAATGCCGACGGCCCCCGTCGGCCTATTCAGAGCTATACCAACAGCCAGGTCTAGGCCGTCGGCGTATACAGGCCGTCGGGCTACACCAAGATTGGTCGACAGCCAGGTCCAGGCCGTCGGGGTATACAGGCCGTCGGGCTACAGCAAGATTGGCCGACATCCACCGTCGGCACAGAACGACAATCGGCCTAGATAAGACCACACTGACAGTAGCCGTCGGCATACATGGGCCGTCGGCATACTTGTGGGCCCGGCGACCCCGCTCATGACGGGCCGCTAACGGCGTCCGAACTATGCCGAGGTGGAGACGTGCGGCCGTCGGCATAGGCACGAATGCCACGTCACCAATCCAGGGCGCACCGACCGCCGTATATGTCGACGGCTACCGTCGGCATATATGCCATGTCACCGATCCGCGGCACACCGTCCGCCTAAGTCCTGGCCATAGCTATGCCGACGGTAGTGCCGTCGGCATAGCTATTTTTTTTGTTTTCATATATAATTTTTGATTTTTTATGTACTATTATTTGACTAACTTACATGTAACATGTGTAAATATAAACATACATACATTATTTTTATGTGTTATTATCCGACCAAAAAACCTGGGCCGGGCCAGGCTTGACACTCGGGCCAGGCTCGGGCTTTGTTTTGCTGCCCGAAAGGTAGTTCAGGCCGGGCTCGGGCTTCTCTTTTTCTATTTTTCGGGCTGGGCTTGCACGTGCACGTACTATAAAACAACGTTCGGGCCGGGCTTTCGGGCTTCAGGCTTGATTTCGGGCCGGGCTCGGGCTTGAAATCAGGGAGTATTTCGGGTTTCGGGCCTGGCTCGGGCTTAAGAAATGAAGTTTGGGCTTTTACAAGCCCGGCCCGAAACCCGGCCCGGCCCGACGTTTGCCCAGGTTTATATATATGTGGTTTATATTATTTTTTTCGAGTACGTTAATAATGTGTCGCCATGTTCTTTTGAATATAGGTCCTTATACTTTATTAAAATAAAAAACAGCTATGCCGATAGAAGTGTTGTGGCGGTTGCAAACATCCGACACGCGTCTCCGAAATGTGACCCTCCTCACGTATGGGGTGTGCCCCCCTCACGGACGGCGGCGCCGCCCGCACCTGCAGAGGGGAAACAGCCACATCGGGTCTATATGGAGGGGACATTGCTCCCAAATGTTTCTATGGGATGACCTACCACAACCGGGTGGTGTGGTGGCATGTTTGAAGAGGTAGCATGCGTCTCCGGGGTGTGGCCCCCCTCACGGACGGCGGTGCCGCCGGCACCAGGAGGGGGGAAATGACCGTGTCGGGTCTACACAGAGGGGATCTTGCTATGGGTTTGGCCCGGATGTTGCTCCCAAGTGTTCCTATGGGCTGACCTAACACAACCGGGTGGAGAGGTCCACTGGTCAAAACCCGTCTGTGGAAAGTCAAAGTGCTAGATATCGTGGTCAAACGCTCCAGGGTTAGGCGGGACGGGGGCCCTGTGGGGGTAGCATTGCCAACGGAGTGTCACACCGGGCCCTCATACATGCTGGGCGGGTGGTGGCATGTCTGAAGAGGCGGCATGCATCTTTGGGGTGTGGCCCCCCTCATGGATGGCGCCGCCGGCGGCACCTGGAGGGGGGATACGGATGCGTCGGGTCTACACGGAGGGGATCTTGCTGTGGGTTTGGCCCGGATGTTGCTACCAGGTGTTCCTATGGGCTGACCTAACACAATCGGGTGGAGAGGTCCGCTCGTCAAAGCACGTCCGTGGAAAGGCAAAGGGCTAGATCT
>NC_041389.1:552514314-552520431 GCF_002162155.2 Triticum dicoccoides
GGGTAGCATTGCCACCGGAGCATCGCACCGGGCACTCATACATGCCGGGTGGTGTGGTGGCATGTCTGAAGAGGCAGCACACGTCTCCGGGGTGTGTCCCCCCTCAGGGACGGCACAGACGATGGCACCTGGAGGGAGGAAACGGACGCGTCGGGTCTACACGGACGGGATCTTGCCGTGGGTTTGGCCCGGATGTTGCTACGAGGTGTTCCTATGGGCTGACCTAACACAACCGGGTGGAGAGGTCCGATGAAGCACGTCCATGGAAAGTCAGAGGGCTAGATCTCGTGGTCAATCGCTCTAGGGTTAGGCGGGACGGGGGCCCTAGGGATAGCATTGCCACCTGAGCGTGCTACCTCTTGAGCATGCGTTGGTTTTCCCTTGAAGAGGAAAGGGTGATGCAGCAAAGTAGCGTAAGTATTTCCCTCAGTTTTTGAGGACCAAGGTATCAATCCAGTAGGAGGCTACACTCAAATCCCTCGTACCTGCACAAACAAATAAGAACCTTGCAACCAACGTGATAAAGGGGTTGTCAATCCCTTCACGGCCACTTGCAAAAGTGAGATCTGATAGAGATAATAAGATAAATATTTTTGGTATTTTTATGATATAGATTGGAAAGTAAAGATTGCAAATAAAATAGATCGGAAACTTATATGATGGAAAATAGACCCGGGGGCATAGGTTTCACTAGTGGCTTCTCTCATGATAGCATAAGTATTACGGTGGGTGAACAAATTACTGTCGAGCAATTGATAGAAAAGTGCATAGTTATGAGAATATCAAGGCATGATCATGTATATAGGCATCACGTCTGCGACAAGTAGATCGAAACAATGTTGCATCTACTACTATTACTCCACACATCGACCGCTATCCAGCATGCATCTAGATTAATAAGTTCATAAGAATAGAGTAACGCATTAGGCAAGATGACATGATGTAGAGGGATAAACTCAAGAAATATGATATAAACCCCATCATTTTATCCTCGATGGCAACAATACAATACATGCCTTGCTGCCCCTGTTGTCACTGGGAAAGGACACCACAAGATTGAATCCAAAGCTAAGCACTTCTCCAATTGCAAGAAAAAGCAATCTAGTAGGCTAAACCAAACTGATAATTCGAAGAGACTTGCAACGATAACCAATCATACATAAAAGAATTTAGAGGAGATTCAAATATTGTTCATAGATAATCTTGATCATAAACCCACAATTCATCGGATCTCGACAAACACACAACAAAAATAATTACATCGAATAGATCACCAAGAAGATCAAGGAGAACTTTGTATTGAGATCCAAAGAGATAGAAGAAGCCATCTAGCTAATAACTATGGACCCAAAGGTCTGAGGTAAACTATTCACACATCATCGGAGAGGCTATGGTGTTGATGTAGAAGCCCTCCGTGATCGATTCCCCCTCCGGAGGAGCGCCGAAAAAGGCCCCAAGATGGGATCTCACGAGTATAGAAGGTTGTGGCGGTGGAAATAGGGTTCGTGGTGCTCTCGGATGTTTTCAGGGTATATGAGTATATATAGGCAAAAGAAGTCAGCCAGTGGAGCCATGAGGGGCCCACGAGGGTGGGGGGCGCGCCCTCCTACCTCGTGGCCGCCTCGTTGCTTCCTTGGCGTCCACTCCAAGTCTCCTGGATTGCGTTTGTTCCAAAAACAACTCTCCCAAAGGTTTCATTCCGTTTGGACTCCGTTTGATATTCCTTTTCTGCGAAATACTGAAATAGGCAAAAAAAAACAACAATTTGGACTGGGCCTCCGGTTAATAGGTTAGTCCCAAAAATAGTATAAAAGTGTATAATAAATCCCATTAAACATCCAAAACAGATAATATAATAGCATGGAACAATGAAAAATTATAGATACGTTGGGGACGTAGGTAAATGATAAAAACAGAATTTTTGATGTGGAATGCTACCTAGCATAATTATTAATGTAATTTTCTTTATTGTGACATGGATGTTCATATCCGAAAGATTCAAGACAAAAGTTTAATATTGACACAAGAGTAATAATACTTCAAGCATACTAACAAAGTAATCATGTCTTCTCAAAATAACATGGCCAAAGAAAGTTATCCCTACAAAATCATATAGTCTGGCCATGTTCTATCTTCATCACACAAAATATTTAAATCATGCACAACCCCGGTTTTAGCCAAGCAATTGTTTCATACTATAGTATTCTCAAACTTTTTCAATCTTCACGCAATACATGAGTGTGAGCCATGGACATAGCACTATAGGTGGAATAGGATGGTGGTTGTGGAGAAGACAAAAAAGGAGAAGATAGCCTCACATCAACTAGGCATATCAACGGGCTATGGAGATGCCCATCAATAGATATCGATGTGAGTGAGTAGGGATTGCCATGCAACGGATGCACTAGAGCTATAAATATGTGAAAGCTCAACAAAAGAAACTAAGTGGGTGTGCATACAACTTGCTTGCTCACGAAGACCTAGGGCACTTTTGAGGAAGCCCATCATTGGAATATACAAGCCAAGTTCTATAATGAAAAGTTCCCACTAGTATATGAGAGCGACAACATATGAGACTCTCTATCATGAAAAATTCCATCTTTTTTTGGTGGGCTTCTCTGGACTCTTTTTTTATTTGGGCTTCTTTGGCCTCTTTTATTTTTCATAAAGTCCGGAGACTCATCCCAACTTGTGAGGGAATCATTGCTTCCATCATCCTTTCCTCACATGGGACAATGCTCTAATAATGAAGATCATCACACTTTTATCTACTTACAACTCAAGAATCTTAGAACAAAATATGACTATGTGGATGCCTCCGGTGGTGTACCGGGATAATGAATCAAGAGTGACATGTATGAAAGAATTATGAATGGTGGCTTTGCCACAAATACGACGTCAACTACATGATCATGCAAAGCAATATGACAATGGTGGAGTGTGTCATAATAAACGTAACGGTGGAAAGTCGCATGGCAATATATCTCGGAATGTCTATGGAAATGCCATAATAGGTAGGTATGGTGGCTATTTTGAGGAAGGTATATGGTGGGTATATGATACCGGCAAAAGTTGCGTGGCACAAGAGAGGCTAGCAATTGTGTAAGGGTGAGAGTGCTTATAACCTATGGACTCAACATTAGTCATGAAGAACTCACATACTTATTGCAAAAATCTACAAGTTACCAAAACAAAGTACCGCATGCATGCTCCTAGGGGAAGGGTTGGTAGGAGTTAACCATCGCGCGATCCCGACCTCCACACATAAGGAAGACAATCAATAAATAAATCATGCTCCAACTTCATCAAATAACGGTTCACCATACGTGCATGCTACGGGAATCAAAAACTTTTAACACAAGTATTCCTCAAATTCACAACTACTCAACTAGCATGACCCTAATATTACCATCCTCATATCTCAAAACAATCATCAAGTATCAAATTTCTTATAGTATTCAATGCACTTTATATGATAGTTTTTATTATACCTATCTTGGATGCTCATCATATTAGGACTAAAGTTTTAACCAAAGCAATTACCATGCTGTTATAAAGGACTCTCAAAATAATATAAGTGAAGCATGAGAGATCAATAATTTCTATAAAATAAAACCACCGCCGTGCTCTAAAAAGATATAAGTGAAGTACTAGAGCAAAATTATCTAGCTCCAAAGATATAAGTGAAGCACATAGAGTATTCTAATAAATTCCAATTCATGTATGTCTCTCCCAAAAGGTGTTTACATCAAGGATGATTGTGGTAAACTAAAAAGCAAAGACTCAAATCATACAAGACACTCCAAGCAAAACACATATCATGTGGTGAATAAAAATGTAGCATCAAGTAAAGTGACCGATGGACGAAGACGAAAGAGGGGATTCCGGGGCATCCCCAAGCTTAGGCTTTTGGTTGTCCTTGAATTTTACCATGGGGTGCCTTGGGCATCCCCAAGCTTAGGATCTTTCCACTCCTTATTCCATAATCCATCAAATCTTTACCCAAAAACTTGAAAACTTCACAACACAAAACTCAACAGAAAATCTCATGAGCTCCGTTAGCGAAATAAAACAAACCACCACTTTAAGGTACTGTAATGAACTCGTTCTTTATTTATATTGGTGTTAAACCTACTGTATTCCAACTTCTCTATGGTTCATACCCCCCTATACTAGCCATAGATTCATCAAAATAAGCAAACAACACACGAAAAACAGAATCTGTCAAAAACAGAATAGTCTGTAGCAATCTGTAACTTTCGAATACTTATGGAACCCCAAAAATTCTACCAAAATAGTAAGTCCAAGATAATTTGTTTATTAATCTTCTTCAAAAATAATCAACTGAAAATAACGTTTCTGTGATTTATGAAAATTATTCTCGTGCGTGCAAAAGTTTCTATTTTTCAGCAAGATCAAATTAACTATCACCCAAGAAGATCCTATAGGTTTTACTTGGAACAAACACTAATTAAAACATAAAACCACATCTAACCAGAGGCTACATGAATTATTTATTACTAAACAGGAACAAAAAGCAAAGAACAAAAATAAAATTGGGTTGCCTCCCAACAAACGCTACCGTTTAACGCCCCTAGCTAGGCATAAAAGCGAGAATAGATCTAAGTATTGCCATCTTTGGTATTCAATTCATAGGTGGCTCTCATAATAGATTCATAAGGTAATTTTATTTTCTTCGTAGGAAAGTGTTCCATGCCTTTCCTTAATGGAAATTGGAATCTAATATTTCCTTCTTTCATATCAATAATTGCACCAATCGTTCTAAGGAAAGGTCTACCAAGAATAATAGGACATGAAGGATTGCAATCTATATCAAGAACAAGAAAATCTACGAGCACATAATTCCTATTTTCAACAATAAGAACATCATTAATCCTTCCCATAGGTTACTTAATGGTGGAATCCGCAAGGTGCAAGTTTAAAGAGCAATCATCAAATTCACGGAAACCTAACATATCACACAAAGTTTTTGGAATCGTGGAAACACTAACACCCAAATCACACAAAGCATAGCATACATGATCTTTAATTTTAATTTTAATAGTAGGTTCCCACTCATCAAAAAGTTTTCTAGGGATAGAAACTTCTAATTCAAGTTTTTCTTCATAAGGTTGCATTAAAGCATCAACGATATGTTTAGTAAAAGCTTTATTTTGACTATAAGCATGAGGAGAATTTAACACAGATTGCAACAAGGAAATAAAATCTATTAAAGAACAATTATCATAATTAAATTCCTTGAAATTCAAAATAGTGGGTTCATTGCTATGTAAAGTTTTGACCTCTTCAATCTCACTTTTACCAATTTTTGCATCAAGATCTAAAAACTCTGAATCATTGGGACGCCTCTTAACTAAAGTTGACTCATCTCTAGTCCTATTATTATCAAGATTCATATTGAAAAACAAATATTTAATAGGAGACGCATCAATCACTTTTAGATCTTCATCCCTATTATCATGAAAACTAGAAGAACTCGCTTTTACAAAGCAATCTTTTTTTGCACGCATTCTAGCGGTTCTTTCTTTGCACTCATCAATGGAAATTCTCATGGCTTTGAGGGACTCATTGATATCATACTTAGATGGAATAGATCTATGTTTCAAAGAATCAACATCAAGAGAAATTCTATCCACGTACCTAGCCAACTCATCATCTTAGGTGGAATAGATCTAAGTTTCAAAGAATCAACATCAAGTTCCTAAATTAAGCCCCATTCTAAACAAAATCATCGCCATGCCTACACAGGAAGATGGACACTTGCTACAGAGCAAGAAGATGTATTAGTTCTTTGTAAATAAAGACCAAGCATACATGTGCTAGGATCAGAGGCAATTAGGAAGCAAGCAGAGGTTGAGGGCAAGAGGAAGAAGAAGAAGAAGGCAGTGGAGGGGAGGGGCTCACCTGCAGTCGAGGGCGTACACGGCGCCGGCCGGCCGCCTTGGACCCGGAGGAAGCCGCGGTCATGTCAGATCCCTAGGGCTCGGGGCCGGCACAAGACCACGCCGCAATAGAGCTGAGCTGAGGTAGAGGCGGTCGTTGTCTCCTCCTCCTCCTCCTTGTCCTCCTCCTGGTCCTCCTCCTCCGGCTCGGGGC
>NC_041389.1:552520786-552521367 GCF_002162155.2 Triticum dicoccoides
GCATGGGGGCGCAGGGGCGGCGGCGCGGGGGAGCTGCAGTGGTGCGGGGCGCGGGGGCGCGGGGGTGGAGTCTGGCAGGGGTCGGGGCGGCGGCGGCGGGGGTCGATATGGCGAGGGAGAGGGACGAAGGGATCTGGCAAGGGAGAGGGTGGAATTATCTAGGGGGGAGATTACTAATGGCGCACCCCGCAGCGGTGCGCCATTAGTATGTTTTTTTATTACAGTTCGAGCCCTCAGGTTATATTCCACCTAACCCAGTCTAGATCAGAACCCGCCCACTAGCCCGACTGGTCAGCACGCAGCACACACACTAGGAGGTCCTGGGTTTGATTCCCAGGCTCCCTAATTTTTATTTTTATGCATTTAAAATGCTATTTGATATTTATTTGTGTTTAAATATCTTCAAACTTGTTTAAATCATAACAATAATATTTTTTTATAAAAACAGTAATATTTTTTTTAAAATATGTTCAAATTTGTTATTTGAAAATATTTATGAATATGAAAAAGGTGGAGTGGAGGGTGCGGTGGGTCATCGGCGATAGTGGAGCGGGGGAGGGTGCGGGCCGGGGGTCGGCGGC
>NC_041389.1:552521535-552532826 GCF_002162155.2 Triticum dicoccoides
GGGGTCGGCGGCGGCGGCCGGTGGAGCGAGGGAGGGTGCGGTTGGTCGTCGGCGGCGGTGGAGTGGGGAAGGGTGCGAGCCGGGGGTCGGCGGCGGCGGCCGGTGGAGCGGGGGAGGGTGCGGTTGGTCCTCGGAGACGGTGGAGTGGGGGACCGGATCTGGCGAGGTGGGATAGCGATCGAGATGGAGGGGGATCGAGATCGAGTGTCCATGAAATTTAAAAACAATCATGAGTTCAAAAAGTGCCCACGAAATACAATCGAGAAATGAAGACTACGATTTAAATACAATCGATCTTAGCTAGCTATCTGTTCACAATCTTCTTGCCCTTATTTTTCGTAAATGGAGTTCTTCTGTGGAACGGACGTCCTTTAGGTAGGGTGGTCCTGCTTCTTCTTGTGGTGTATGTTGCTACTTCATCGTCGTCGTCATGTTCGATCTTCGGGTCGCCGTACTTGTCGAAGTCTTGCTCATTGGCTACTCCATCCATTCCGATGATCTTCCTTTTGCCTCTCCTCACGACAACACGACTGGGCTTTGACGGGTCGGTAATGAAGAAGCATTGGTCTACTTGGGAAGCCAGTACCCATGGCTCATTTTTCGCGGTGACGTTTGCGCCCGCGGTCTTGGATTTGGCTTCGGGTATAACCATAGTGGTGAAATACCGGTCTTATTTTAGGACGCTCTTGGCCCATCTGACACGAAACATCGGGACCTTCTCTCCAGCGTAGCTCAGCTCCCAGATCTCCTCGATCCTTCCGTAGTATCTGTCCTTGTCATTACCGGTGTAGGATTCCATCGTTACCCTGGAGTTCTGATAACCATCGCTCTTCATGTCTTTGTCCTTGGTGTAGAATGTGTAGCCGTTGATATCGTACGCCTCATAGGTCATCAGGTTGTGCTCGGCGCCCTGTGACAAGGCGAATATGAGTTGTTCTTCCGCGGAAGAATCCTCATGTAAAGGGTACGACAGAATCTTCTGCTTGAACCAACGCGTGAAACATGAGTTGTGCTCTTTGATTATATCTCCGTCCGTCCTCTGTTGGCCTCGGTCATTGTACGTCTTCTCAATAAAGGTTTTGTGCTCTACCACCCAAGGATCGACCACGTCTATGTGAGTGGGTAGGTGGGCTGTCCAAAATATCTTGTTGGTCCCAGCTTACTAATGGCGCACCAGATGCAAATGCGCCATTAGTAACCCTGGTTACTAATGGCGCACCCGCTTCTGGTGCGCCATTAGAAGTTTTGCAAAAAAATAAAAAAAGGTATATATTCTAATGGCGCACCGTGGCACAGTGCGCCATTACTAGTTTACACTACTAATGGCGCACTGTGCCACGGTGTGCCATTAGAATGTTTGGGAAAATTAAAAAAAAATGTTACTAGTGGCGCACCTTGTGCCCGGTGCGCCATTAGTGTCTTCCACACTAATGGCGCACCAGAACATGGTGCGCCATTAGTATATACTAATGGCGCACCACCTGACAGGTGCACCATTAGTGTCCATCCCATCTATAGCCCTTTTCCTAGTAGTGGATACTTTGGCATAATTTCAATGTGAATCTTCTTAATTGTGGCATGAATATTCAGATCCGAAAGATTCAAGACAAAAGTTCATATTAACATAAAGGTAATAATACTTCAAGCATACAAATTAAAGCAATCATGTCTTCTCATAATAGCATTGTTAAAGAAAGTTATCCCTACAAAATCATATAGTCTGGCTAAGCTGTAACTTCATCACACAAAGTATTTAATCATGCACAAGCCCGATGACGAGCCAAGCAATTGTTTCATACTTTAGTAATCTCAAACTTTTTCAACTTTCACGCAATACATGAGCGTGAGCCATGGACATAGCACTATAGGTGGAATAGAATGGTGGTTGTGGATAAGACAAAAAGGAGAAGATAGTTCCACATCAACTAGGCATATCAACAGGCTATGGAGATGCCCATCAATAGATATCGATGTGAGTGAGTAGGGATTGCCATGCAACAGATGCACTAGAGCTATAAATATGTGAAAGCTCAACAAAAGAAACTAAGTGGGTGTGCATCCAACTTGCTTGCTCACGAAGACCTAGGGCACTTTTGAGGAAGCCCATCATTGGAATATACAAGCCAAGTTCTATAATGAAAAGTTCCCACTAGTATATGAAAGTGACAACATATGAGACTCTCTATCATGAAAGATTCCATCTTTTTTTTGGTGGGCTTCTTTGGACTCTTTTTTTTATTTGGGCTTCTTTGGCCTCTTTTATTTTTCATAAAGTCCGGAGACTCATCCCAACTTGTGAGGGAATCATTGCTTCCATCATCCTTTCCTCACATGGGACAATGCTCTAATAATGAAGATCATCACACTTTTATCTACTTACAACTCAAGAATCTTAGAACAAAATATGACTCTATGTGGATGCCTCCGGCGGTGTACCGGGATAATGAATCAAGAGTGACATGTATGAAAGAATTATGAATGGTGGCTTTGCCACAAATACGACGTCAACTACATGATCATGCAAAGCAATATGACAATGGTGGAGCGTGTCATAATAAACGTAACGGTGGAAAGTCGCATGGCAATATATCTCGGAATGTCTATGGAAATGCCATAATAGGTAGGTATGGTGTCTTTTTTGAGGAAGGTATATGGTGGGTATATGATACTGGCAAAAGTTGCGCGGCACAAGATAGGCTAGCAATGGTGTAAGGGTGAGAGTGCATATAACCTATGGACTCAATATTAGTCATGAAGAACTCACATACTTATTGCAAAAATCTACAATTTACCAAAACAAAGTACTACATGCATGCTCCTAGGGGAAGGGTTGGTAGGAGTTAACCATCGCGCGATCCCGACCTCCACACATAAGGAAGACAATCAATAAATAAATCATGCTCCAACTTCATCAAATAACGGTTCACCATACGTGCATGCTACGGGAATCACAAACTTTTAACACAAGTATTCCTCAAATTCACAACTACTCAACTAGCATGACCCTAATATTACCATCCTCATATCTCAAAACAATCATCAAGTATCAAACTTCTCATAGTATTCAATGCACTTTATATGATAGTTTTTATTATACCTATCTTGGATGCTCATCATATTAGGACTAAAGTTTTAACCAAAGCAATTACCATGCTGTTATAAAGGACTCTCAAAGTGACAACATATGAGACTCTCTATCTTGAAGATCATGGTGCTACTTTGAAGCACAAGTGTGGAAAAAGGATAGTAGCATTGTCCCTTCTCTCTTTTTCTCTCATTTTTTTTATTTGGGCCTTTTCTCTTTTTTTTATGGCCACTCTTTTTTTCGTCCGGAGTCTCATCCCGACTTATGGGGGAATCATAGTTACCATCATCCTTTCCTCACAGGGACAATGCTCTAATAATGATGATCATCACACTTTTATTTTACTTACAACTCAACAATTACAACTCGATACTTAGAACAAAATATGACTCTATATGAATGCTTCCGGCGGTGTACCGGGATATGCGATGAATCATGAGGGACATGTATGAAAATTATGAAGGTGGCCTTGCCACAAATACAATGTCAACTACATGTTCATGCAAAAAGCAATATGACAAAAGTAACATGTGCCATATGAACAGAACGGTGGAAAGTTGCATGGCAATATATCTCAGAATGGCTATGGAAATGCCATGATAGGTAGGTATGGTGGCTGTTTTGAGGAAGGTATATGGTGGGTGTATGATACCGGCGAAAAGTGCATGGTATTAGAGAGGCTAGCAATGGTGGAAGGGTGAGAGTGCGTATAATCCATGGACTCAACATTAATCAAAAGAACTCATGCACTTATTGCAAAAATTTAGAAGTCATCAAAAACCAAAGCACTACACGCATGCTCCTAGGGGGATAGATTGGTAGGAAAAGACCATCGCTCGTCCCCGATTGCCACTCATAAGGAAGACAATCAATAAATAAAATTGTGCTCTGACTTTATAACAAAGCGGTTCACCATATGTGCATACTACGGGAATCACAAACTTCAACTCAAGCATTCTTTAAATTCATAATCACCCCAACTAGCATTGCTTTGATATTATCACTTCCATATCTCAAAACAATTATCAAGCATCAAACTTATCTTAGTATTCAACGCACCCAAAAGAAAGCTTCACAAATCTTGAATACCAAGTATATTATCTATAAGCAAATTACCATGCTATTAACAACTCTCAAAATAATCTAAGTGAAGCATGAAAGATCAATAGTTTCTTTAAAACAAATCCACCACCGTGCTCTAAAAGATCTAAGTGAAGCACTAGAGCAAAAATTATTACGCTCAAAAAGGTTTAAGTGAAGCACTATGACCAAAACTATCAAGCTCAAAAGATATAAGTGAAGCACATAGAGTATTCTAGCAAATTCTAAATCATGTATGGCTCTCTAAAAAGGTGTGTACAGCAAGGATGATTGTGGTAAACTAACAAGCAAAGACGCAAATAATACAAGACGCTCCAAGCAAAACACATAACATGTGGTGAATAAAAATATAGCTCCAAGTAAATTAGCGATGGAAGTAGACGAAAGAGGGGATGCCTTCTGGGGCATCCCCAAGCTTTGACTTTTTGGTATCCTTGGATTATCTTGGGGGTGCCATGGGCAGCCCCAAGCTTAGGCTCTTGCCACTCTTTGTTCCATAATCCATCAAAAGAATTCACCCAAAACATTGAAAACTTCACAACACAAAACTCAATAGAAATCTCATGAGCTCCGTTAGTGAAAGAAAACAAAAGACTACTTTAAGGTACTGTAATGAACTCATTCTTTATTTATATTGGTGTTAAACCTACTGTATTCCAACTTCCTTATGGTTTATAAACTAATTTATTAGCCATAGATGCATTGAAATAAGCAAACAACACACAAAAAACAGAATCTGTCAAAAACAGAACAGTCTGTAGCAATCTGTAACTAACGCAAACTTCTGAAACTCTACAAATTCTACCAAAATAAGACGTACTGTAAAATTTGTTTATTGATCAGAAGCAAAAATAATCAATGCAAAAGCACGTTTCTGTGATTTATTGAATTTTTTCTCGTGAGCGCAAAGTTTCTGTTTTTCAGCAGAATCAAATCAACTATCATCATAGCTTATCCTATAGGTTCTACTTGGCACAAACACTAATTAAAACATAAAACCACAGAAAGTAGATGGATTATTTATTCCTAAACATAAGCAAAAACAAAAAACACAAAATAAAATTGGGTTGCCTCCCAACAAGCGCTATCGTTTAACGCCCTTAGCTAGGCATAAAAGCAAGGATAGATCTAGGTTTTGCCATCTTTGGTAGGCGATCCATAAGTGGCTCTCATGATAGATTCATATGGTAATTTTATTTTCTTTCTAGGGAAGTGTTCCATACCCTTTCTCAAGGGAAATTGGAATCTAATATTCCCTTCCTTCATATCAATAATCGCATCAATCGTTCTAAGGAAAGGTCTACCAAGAATAATAGGACATGAAGGATTGCAATCTATATCAAGAACGATAAAATCTACGGGCACATAATTCCTATTTGCAACAATAATAACATCATTAATTCTTCCCATGGGCTTTTTAATAGTGGAATCCGCAAGATGCAAGTTTAGAGAGCAATCTTCAAAGTCACGGAAATCTAGCAAATCAAACAAAGTTTTGGGAATAGTGGAGACACTAGCACCCAAATCACACAAGGCATGAAACTCATAATCTTTAATTTTAACTTTAATAGTAGGTTCCCACTCATCATAGATTTTTCTAGGGATAGAAACTTTCAGCTCAAGTTTTTCTTCATACGATTGCATCAAGGCATCAACTATGTGTTCGGTAAAGACCTTATTTTGACTATAAGCATGAGGAGAATCTAGCAAGGATTGCAACAAGGAAATACAACCAATCAAAGAGCAATTTTCAGAAAATTTCATAATTAAATTCCTTGAGATCCAAAATAGTGGGTTTAGCAACATCAAGATTTTTATTTCTTTCAATCCCACTTTCATCAATTTCATCATCAAGATCTAGAAACTCTGAATTCTTAGAACGCCTTCTAGGTAAAGGAAGATCATATTCAGTTTCATCAAGATTCATATTGCAAAACAAAGATTTAATAGGGGACACATCAATAACTTTTAGATATTCATCTTGATTTTCATAGGAATCGGAAGAACACGCTTTAATAAAGGCATCTTTTGAAGCACGCATCCTAGCGGTTCTTTCCTTGCACTCATCAATGGAAATTCTCATAGCTTTGAGAGATTCATTGATATCATGCTTAGGAGGAATAGATCTAAGCTTTAAAGAATCAATTTCAAGAGAAATTCCATCAACGTTCCTAGCCAAATCATCAACTTTAAGCAATTTCTCTTCGAGCAAAGCATTAAAATTCTTTTGTGCATTCATAAACTCTTTAACAATACTCTCAAATTCAGAGGGCATCTTATTAAAATTTCCATAAGAGTTGTTGTAGAAATTTCCATAATTATTAGAAGCTTTACTAGGATAAGGCCTAGGATTAAAATTCCCTCTATACGCGTTATTTCCAAAACTATTCCTCCCAACAAAATTCACATCCATAGATTCATTATTATTCTCAATCAAAGTAGATAAAGGCATATCATTGGGATCAAGAGAAGTATTTTTAGTAGCAAACATCTTCATAAGTTCATCCATCTTTTCACTCAAAACATTGATTTCTTCTATAGCATGCACTTTTTTACTAGAAGATATTTTGGTATGCCATTGAGAATAATTAGCCATAATATTGTCAAGCAATTTTATAGCATCTCCTAACGTAATTTCCATAAACGTGCCTCCCGTGGCCGAATCTAAAAGATTTCTAGAAGCAAAATTTAATTCACATAAAAATTTTGTATGATCATCCATAAATTCAAACCATGAGTAGGGCAATTGCGAAGAATCAATTTCATTCTTTCCCAAGATTGGGAAACATGCTCATGATCAAGTTGTTTAAAATTCATAATATCGTTCCTAAGAGTGATGATCTTAGCGGGAGGAAAATACTTAGAGATAAAAGCATCTTTACACTTGTTCCAAGAATCAATACTATTTTTAGGCAAAGATGAAAACCAAATTTTAGCACGATCTCTAAGTGAAAACGGAAATAACTTCAATTTGACAATATTGTTATCCGTATTTTTCTTCTTTTGCATATCACACAAATTAACAAAATTGTTTAGATGAGTAGCGGCATCTTCACTAGGAAGGCCGGTGAATTGATCTTTCATAACAAGATTCAGCAAATCGGTATTGATTTCACAAGACTCGTCATTATTAAGAGGAGCAATCGGAGTACTAAGGAAATCATTATTATTGGTATTTGAGAAATCACACAATTTGGTATTATCTTGCGCCATGGCAACAAGTAATCCAACACACAAGCAACAAAAAGGCAAACGAAAAAAAGGCGAAAGAGAAAGAGAGGAGGAGATTGGGAAATAGAGGGCAAATAAAATGACAAGGATGAAGTGGGGGAGAGGAAAACAAGAGGAAAATAATGTAATGCGAGAGATAGGGATTGTGATGGGTACTTGGTATGGTTGACTTTTGCGCAAACTCCCCGGCAACGGCGCCAGAAATTCTTCTTGCTACCTCTTGAGCACTGCGTTGGATTTCCCCGAAGAGGAAAGGATGATGTAGTAAAGTAGAGTAAGTATTTACCTCAGTTTTTGAGAACCAAGGTATCAATCCAGTAGGAGATCACGCACGAGTCCCTCGTACCTACACAAAACGATAGCTACTCGCAACCAACGCGATTAGGGGTTGTCAATCCCTTCACGGTCACTTACGAGGGTGAGATCTGATAGAGATGATAAATAATATTTTTGGTATTTTTGATATAGAGATGCAAAGTGAAAAGTAAAAGGCAAAGTAAAAACAAAGCAAGTAATAATGTAATGGAGATTGATATGATGAGAATAGACCCAGGGGCCATAGGTTTCACTAGTGGCTTCTCTCAAGAGCATAAGTATTCTACGGTGGGTGAACAAATTACTTTTGAGCAATTGATAGAAAAGCGAATAATTATGAGGTTATCTAGATATGATCATGTATATAGGCATCACGTCCAAGACAAGTAGATCGAAACGATTCTGCATCTACTATTTCTCCACTCATCGACCGCTATCCAGCATGCATCTAGAGTATTAAGTTAAAAACAGAATAACGCCTTAAGCAAGATGACATGATGTAGAGGGATAAATTCATGCAATAGGATAAAAAAACCATCTTGTTATCCTCGATGGAAACAATACAATACGTGCCTTGCAACCCTTTCTGTCACTGGGTAAGGACACCGCAAGATTGAACCCAAAGCTAAACACTTCTCCCATTGCAAGAACTACCAATCTAGTTGGACAAACCAAACGGATAATTCGAAGAGACTTGCAAAGATAACTCAATCATACATAAAAGAATTCAGAGAAGAATCAAATATTGTTCATAGATAAGCTGGATCATAACCCACAACTCATCGATCTCAACCAACACACCGCAAAAAGAAGATTACATCGAATAGATCTCCACAAGAGAGGGGGAGAACATTCTATTGAGATCCAAAAAGAGAGAAGAAGCCATCTAGCTACTAGCTATGGACCCGAAGGTCTGAAGTAAACTACTCACACTTCATCGGAGAAGCTATGGTGTTGGTGTAGAAGCCCTCCATGGTAGATGCCCTCTCCGGCGGAGCTCCGGAACAGGCCCCAAGATGGGATCTCGTGGATATAGAAAGTTGCAGCGATGGAATTAGGTTTTTGGCTCCGTATTTGATCTGACGGGGGTACGTAGGTATATATAGGAGGAAGGAGTACGTCGGTGGAGCAACAGGGGGCCTACGAGGTAGGGGGGGCGCGCTCCCCACCCTCGTGACCTCCACGGCTGTTCCTTGGAGCAGGGTCCAAGTCTCCTGGATCACGTTCGGTGAGAAAATCACGTTCCCGAAGGTTTTATTCCGTTTGGACTCTGTTTGATATTCTGTTTCTTCGAAATACTGAAATAGGCAAAAAATAGCAATTCTGGCCTGGGCCTCCGGTTAATAGGTTAGTCCCAAAAATAATATAAAAGTGGAAAATAAAGCCCAATATAGTCCAAAACAGTAGATAAAGTAGCATGGAGCAATCAAAAATTATAGATACGTTGGAGCCGTATCAGCGTCCAAGGAGGAGGAATGCCTAGCCGAAGCATGGGAAGTCGTCTGCCTTGACCCGACCACCGGCGCGAACCAGAGCATCGAGACGTACTGGGAGCGCATCAAGGCCGAGTTCGACGAGCGCAAGCTCGTCGACCCCTACTTCAAAGGCGTCTACATGCAGCGCGGGTCGATGGCGATGGAAACCATTGGGGGTGTATCCAGGGGGCATGCAACAAATGGCATGGGGTCGTCGAGGAGGTCGCCGCTCACCCGGAGAGCGGCGCTAGCATTGAGGATCAGGGATGGCACGCCGGTCTCCTGCCTCTCTTCGCCGTGTGCGCCCGCCAACTATTTGTTCGTCCGCGCAGTTGCTGCGCATGTTCGGCCTGTATCGGCAGATCAACAATTACGCCGAGTTCAAGTACCTCCACGTTTACAATCGCATTGACAAGTGCGAGAAGTGGGCAGAAGTCCGGCACACCCTCGAGAAGGCCAAGGAGACCTACAAGCCGGACGCGCCGACTCCGGGCGCGTCAGAAGGGCGGCCAGACGGCAACAAAGGTGCCAAGAAGGGGAAACACGCCGACGCGGCCACCGCTCGCGTGCAGAAGTCCATCCAGCACTGCCTCGCTGACGCACAGGTCCGGGCCGCCCTTCGTGAAGAGAAGACCGAGGTGCGGTGGTCAGCGTTGATGTCGAGCAGCGCCGTCAAGCTCGACCTACTACATACCAACATCGCTGCGAAGAAGAGGAACACCAACCTGGCTTTCCTGCTGGGCGGGGCGGACATGCTCCAGAGCACCGATGAGGTGGTCAAGGCATGGTACTTGGCGCATGTTGGCCTCATCCTGAACCAGCTTCCCTCGATGACGACGCCCACGCCCATGCACATGCCGCCACCGCCGCCAAGCCCGAGCGATGATGCCGCCGAGACTGCACGCAGCACAGAAGCCACGCCGACGCTGCCAAGCACAGAGACCCCGTCAAGCCCGCACGCCGACTCCACCGACGCTGGAGGCCGACCTCGCCGCCTGATGCGCGCTTCCGTCCTTTTTGTTTTTTGTATGCTGAACTTTTCATCCAATCGCCGAGACCTGCTGGCCGCTTGATCGCCGGATTGTGGTGTCTATTTTGTGCGCGGGAATGACTATGTTTGAATTTGTCGTGGTTGGGGGGCGGCGCCTGGGAGCTAGGCCGCCCCCAGGGGCCGAACTAGCGTCGGCTCGCCCCCAGGCCGCATTTTTTCGGCGCCCTGGGGGGCCGAACGGCTGGAGATGCTCTAAGTCTCACTGTGTTCAAATGCCGATGGTTCGACCCCAAAAAGGGTCTGAGACATACGCCTTCTGTTGGTTTAGTTGAAGTTAAACCATCAACCGTGTATGCCGGAGCTGATCTCTTTATCGCCGCTACCCAGGACACACAAGTATATTATCTGCCTTACCCATGCCAGAAAGAGTATCTAAAGGGTTGGGAGGTTGTGTTCAAGGTGTCTCCACATGGTAAGCTACCATACCCGAACGATGATGATTATTACAACATAAACCCCATGACATACGAGGGAGTGTTCTTTCAAGAGCAACATGATGACATGGTCCGAAACAAAGAGGATGATGACTTGGGTTATGTTGACCTCGACCCAAACAACGACGACGCATGGATTGATGGTGAGGCAGTTATGAATCAAAGAGACATAATAATGCTTGAAAAGTTAAATGAAAACACCGACGATGAGGAAGAGCCTCCACCTCCGTCAGACAACGAAGAAGATATGCGTGATAGTGATGATGAGACCGATCGACAAATAGATTACAATAGTGATGATTCATATGTGTTCTAGAAAATGTAAGTTCTTTCAATGATGATTGAGGTAGATTACAATAGTATGCTTAATGTGCTCTTCTATTATTAATGTTCTTTTCTGTATGCTTAATGTGCTCTTCTGTTATTAATGTTCTTTTCCGTATGCTTGTTTATTTGATATCCTTACTAATCATTTATTCTCTTCTCAATGTAGGCTTGCTAATCATGGGCAAGTCCAGCAGCGCCGGTTTCCTCAGCAAATGCAAAGGACTTACTCGGAGTGGATGAGCCCACAAGCCCCCCCCCCCCGACTACTCCAG
>NC_041389.1:552533124-552534783 GCF_002162155.2 Triticum dicoccoides
TGTGACGCCCCCGATTTGACCGTACACTAATCATGCACGCAAATGTGTACGATCAAGATCAGGGACTCACGGGAAGATATCACAACACAACTCTAAAACATAATTAAGTCATACAAGCATCATAATACAAGCCAGGGGCCTCGAGGGCTCGAATACAAGTGCTCGATCATAGACGAGTCAGCGGAAGCAACAATATCTGAGTACAGACATAAGTTAAACAAGTTTGCCTTAAGAAGGCTAGCACAAACTGGGATACAGATCGAAAGAGGCGCAGGCCTCCTACCTGGGATCCTCCTAAACTACTCATGGTCGTCGTCAGCAGCCTGCACGTAGTAGTAGGCACCTCCAGCGTAGTAGGAATCATCGTCGACAGTGGCGTCTGGCTCCAGGGCTCCAGCATCTGGTTGCGACAACCAGGTAGAAGGGAAAGGGTAAAAGAGGGAGAAAAGCAACCGTGAGTACTCATCCAAAGTACTCGCAAGCAAGGAGCTACACTACATATGCATGGGTATATGTGTAAAGGGCCATATCGGTGGACTGAACTGCAGAATGCCAGAATAAAAGGGGGATAGCTAATCCTGTCGAAGACTACGCTTCTGGCAGCCTCCGTCTTGCAGCATGTAGAAGAGAGTAGATTGAAGTCCTCCAAGTAGCATCTCCAAGTAGCATCTCCAGTCGCATCGCATAGCATAATCATACCCGGTGATCCTCCCCTTGTCGCCCTATGGAAGAGCGATCACCGGGTTGTCTGTGGAACTTGGAAGGGTGTGTTTTATTAAGTATCCGATTCTAGTTGTCATAAGGTCAAGGTACAACTCCAAGTCGTCCTGCTACCGAAGATCACGGCTATTCGAATAGATTAACTTCCCTGCAGGGGTGCACCAACTTACCCAACACGCTTGATCCCATTTGGCCGGACACACTTTGCTGGGTCAAGCCCGGCCGCGGAAGATCAACACGTTGCAGCCCCACCTAGGCTCAACAGAGAGGCCAGCACACCGGTCTAAACCTAAGCGCACAGGGGTCTGGGCCCATCGCCCATAGCACACCTGCATGTTGCGTACGCGGCCGAAAGCAGAACTAGCCCCCTTAATACAAGAGCAGGCTTACGTTCCAATCCGGCGCGCGCCACTCAGTCGCTGGCGTCACGAAGTGCTTCGGCTGATACCACGACGCCGGGATACCCATAACTACTCCCACGTAGATGGTTAGTGCGTATAGGCTCGTAGCCAACTCAGATCAAATACCAAGATCTCGTTAAGCGTGTTAAGTATCCGCGAACGCCGAACAGGGCCAGGCCCACCTCTCTCATAGGCGGTCTCAACCTGCCCTGCCGCTCAGCCTCAAAGATCCACTCGCAGGTGCTCCACCAGCCGACCGACTTTAGTCTCCACATGTATCATGTATAAAGTATATAGTATATACCCGTGATCACCTCCCGAGTGATCACGGCCCGATAGTATAGCACGGCAGACGGACAAGAATGTAGGGCCACAGATGAAAATACTAGCATCCTATACTAAGCATATAGGATTGCAGGTAAAGGTAACAACAGTAGTATCAAGGACATGCTATGCATCAGGATAGGTATAATCAGAAAGCAGTAACATGCTACACTACTCTAATGCAAGCAGTATAGAGTAGAATAGGCGATATCTG
>NC_041389.1:552535014-552535995 GCF_002162155.2 Triticum dicoccoides
AAGGGGGGGCTTGCCTGGTTGCTCTGGCAAGAGAGAGGGGTCGTCGGTGATGTAGTCGACCACAGGGGCATCAGCATCGTCACGGGGTCTACCGGAGAGAAGAGGGGGGAAGAAACAGTAAATACATAGCAAGCAAGTGCATAACAGGACAACAAGCAGAGCTAGACGTGTTCTAACGCGGTAGTAGGTGATACCGACGAAGGGGGAAAGCATCCGGGAAAGTATTCCCAGTGTTTCGTGTTTTCGGACAGATGAACCGGAGGGGGAAAGTTGCGTGTTTGATATGTTAGGGGTGTGTGGTGGACGAACGGGCTGCGTATCCGGAATCGTCTCGCCGTTCTGAGCAACTTTCATGTAGAAAGTATTTCCATCTGAGCTACGGTTTATTCTCTATTAATTTTAAAAGATTTAAATCATTTTCAGGATTTATTTAATTATTTTAATGCAACATTATCCAGAACAGTGATTGCTGATGTCAGCATGATGTCAGCAGTCAATAGAGGTTGACTGGGTCAACCTGACAGGTGGGTCCCGCCTGTTAGGGATTGTTTAGCTAATTAACAGTAGTTAATTAGGGTAACTATTTATTAGGTTAATTAATCTTAATTAGTTAAACTAAACAGGATTAGTTAAGTTAATTAATTAGTTAATTAATTAATTAATTTTATTATTAATTAATTATTTATTATATATTTTTTTAATTCTCTTTTTTTTAATAAAAAATGTTTTGGGCGTGGGGCCCATCTGTCATAGGCCCCAGGGGCCTTAGTGGGTTTTCGGGCGCTAGTGGGCGCTGGGCGCCAGGTGCGGGCGTGGCGGTTTCGGGCAATGGGTGCCCGTGCCCGAGGCCACTGCAGCGAGGGCGCGAGGCCCAGCTGCGTCGGCGGCATCGCTCGATAGCGGCAGGAGGCGGGGAGCAGGGGAGGCCCCGGACGGCGACGGCCCTGGCGGGCGCGGCCAGGAGCCGCGGGATGGAGGCGG
>NC_041389.1:552537345-552550472 GCF_002162155.2 Triticum dicoccoides
GGTTAGGGTTTGAGGGGGGGTGAGGGGATAAGGTGTGGCCGGCTGGGCCTGGTGGGTGGCCCAGTGGGGTTGATGGCCTGCTGGGCCGGAGCCGGGGGGGGGGGTTCTTTTCCCTTTTTTTGTCTGTTTAGTTTTTCTCTTTTGTATTTTCTTTTCTGTTTTATTTTAAGTTCCCTTTTATTACAGTTTCATAAAAACACTAGCACCTAAATTTGTATTTATAAATATACTACTGCCACCTTAATTCTCAACCGAAAATAAAATAGTTTAATATTTTATAAAATTCAATAGGCATGTATTTAACTGTTTTAACTACTGTTTTAATTATCTTAGAGCCTTTAAACACTTTATCAAAGTTTGGTTTCTCCACCATAATTACTGCTGCATTATTTAGTTCACTCCGAACATTTTAGTTTTAAAGTTTGGAAACTTTTGTTGTTTGCCTATGTTTTAAATTTGAATTTGAATCGGGTTCGAATCAACTGAGTTTAATCACAGTAATGTAGGTGACGTGGCATCATTAGCTTGGGATTACTGTAGTCTAATTATCCGGGCGTCACAGGGGGAGAGGCACCCGGGTCAAAAAACTCCAGGCCGTGCCCGAAATAGGGGGGTCTTCTTCGATGCCCTCCTATATTGAGGCACCTTCTGAGTCTGAGGAGGAGGAGTATGTTCCTGAGGGTGAGGAGGAGGAGGCCAAGGAGGAAGAGGGCGAGGAGGAGGAGGCACAAGAGGAGGAGGTCGAGGAGGGTGATGAGGAGGAGGGCGAGGACGGTGGTGGAGGGGAGGTTGACCCCGAGTTGTGGGGTGACTTGCCGCCAGGTGCTCCGAAGGGGTGGCTGCGTGGTACTGCCGGAGTACCTACACCACCTTCTATCAAGATGCACAAGTGGCTCACTGAACCTGCGGGGACAGAGTAAGTGCCTCTCAATCATATTTTCAACACATGACAACATTTTCTTATTGTACACATGGAAATCCTTTGATTCTTTTGCAGGAACTTGATCCTTCACGGAAAGGGCCGTAAACCAAACGGCCTTATCACTGTCCTGTTGAAGGAGTTTTGGCCGGGCCTATTCTGCCCGCGGCCAGACAGGGACCCGGAGCTGCGGGTTTTGGCCACGAGCTGCGCCCACTACGAGGCTTACAGCCACGCGGAGTACAGGACGGCCGCTAAGGCCGTGATCACCAAATTTTGGGGAAGTTCTCTTCTGAATCACTTGGCTTCAGTTTTGTTCATAGTTTATCATTGAATCACTCAAGTCATGCCTTGTTTGCTTCTGGTTTTATGCATAATTGCAGCAACTCTATAGAGTTCTTGATGAGCACAAGGCCAGAGTCGACGTGGTCTTGCTAGCGGCTGCGAAGAAGAAAGCTCGTCAGTTGCAGTATGAGGTGCGCTGGGTTGCCGTCTCGCAGTACTACCACAACTACCTTCATCAAAAGATGACCAAAACTCAAGCGCAGAGGCAACGACTTACCTTGAGCAGGGAGCAGTTCATGAAGGTAACTATTACTGACTTTTCATTGTTTCAAGCAGTCAATTATATGTTTCGTGCTCACATGTCATGCTTCCAAAATTTGCATAGCTTATTCCTCGTTGGTGCTATGGAAAGAATGATGGATGGGAGAGTTTGGTGGATAGGTGGCTCAGCGACGATGCAGAGTTTGCTGCCAAGAGCAGCAAGGCCTGGGCTAACCATGGAAAAGACGGGACACACGGCCAAGGAAACATGAACCACTGGGGCTTGAAGGCCATGAAGGTATATCTATATGCATGATGCATTTTTGTTCTTCTTGTTGGGGAACGTAGCAGAAATTCAAAATTTTCCTACGCGTCACCAAGATCTATCTATGGAGAAACCAGCAACGAGTAGAAAGGAGAGTGCATCTACATACCCTTGTAGATCGCTAAGCGGAAGCGTTCAAGTGAACGGGGTTGATGGAGTCGTACTCGTCGTGATTCAGATCACCGATGATCCTAGTGCCGAACGGACGGCACCTCCGCGTTCAACACACGTACAGCTCGACGATGTCTCCCACGCCTTGATCCAGCAAGGAGAGAGGGAGAGGTTGAGGAAGACTCCATCCAGCAGCAGCACAACGGCGTGGTGGTGATGGAGGAGCGTGGCAATCCTGCAGGGCTTCGCTAAGCACCTACGGGAGAGGAGGAGGTGTCACGGGAGGGAGGGAGGCGCCAAGGGCTCAGGTATGGATGCCCTCCCTCCCCTCCACTATATATAGGGGCAGGGGAGAGGGGGGAGGCGCAGCCTTGCCCCTTCCTCCAAGGAAAGGGTGCGGCTAAGAGGGGGGAGGAGTCCATCCTCCCCAAGGCACCTCGGAGGTGCCTTCCCCTTTTAGGACTCTCCCCTTTTTCCTATATCTTGGCGCATGGGCCTCTAGGGGCTGGTGCCCTTGGCCCATGTAGGCCAAGGCGCACCCCCTACAGCCCATGTGGCCCCCCGGGGCAGGTGGCCCCACCCGGTGGGCCCCCGGGACCCTTCCGGTGGTCCCGGTACAATACCGATGACCCCGAAACTTGTCCCGATGGCCGAAACAGGACTTCCTATATATAAATCTTTACCTCCGGACCATTCCGGAACTCCTCGTGACGTCCGGGATCTCATCCGCGACTCCGAACAACATTCGGTAACCACATACAAACTTCCTTTATAACCCTAGCGTCATCGAACCTTAAGTGTGTAGACCCTACGGGTTCGGGAGACATGTAGTCATGACCGAGATGTTCTCCGGTCAATAACCAACAGCGGGATCTGGATACCCATGTTGGCTCCCACATGTTCCACGATGATCTCATCGGATGAACCACGATGTCAAGGACTCAATCAATCCCGTATACAATTCCCTTTGTCTAGCGGTATGGTACTTGCCCGAGATTCGATCGTCGGTATACCGATACCTTGTTCAATCTCGTTACCGGCAAGTCTCTTTACTTGTTCCGTAACACATCATCCCGTGATCAACCCCTTGGTCACATTGTGCACATTATGATGATGTCCTACCGAGTGGGCCCAGAGATACCTCTCCGTTTACACGGAGTGACAAAATCCCAATCTCGATTCGTGCTAACCCAACAGACACTTTCAGAGATACCCGTAGTGTACCTTTATAGCCACCCAGTTACGTTGTGACGTTTGGCACACCCAAAGCACTCCTACGGTATCCGGGAGTTGCACAATCTCATGGTCTAAGGAAATGATACTTGACATTAGAAAAGCTTTAGCATACGAACTACATGATCTTGTGCTAGGCTTAGGATTGGGTCTTGTCCATCACATCATTCTCCTAATGATGTGATCCCGTTATCAACGACATCCAATGTCCATGGTCAGGAAACCGTAACCATCTATTGATTAACGAGCTAGTCAACTAGAGGCTTACTAGGGACATGGTGTTGTCTATGTATCCACACATGTATCTGAGTTTCCTATAAATACAATTCTAGCATGGATAATAAACGATTATCATGAACAAGGAAATATAATAATAATCAATTTATTATTGCCTCTAGGGCATATTTCCAACAGTCTCCCACTTGCACTAGAGTCAATAATCTAGTTCACATCGATATGTGATTAACACTCAAGGTCACATCCCCATGTGACTAACACCCAAAGAGTTTACTAGAGTCAATAATCTAGTTCACATTTACCATGTGATTAACACTCGATGAGTTCTGGGTTTGATCATGTTATGCTTGTGAGAGAGGTTATAGTCAACGGGTCTGAACCTTTCAGATCCGTGTGTGCTTTACAAATCTCTATGTCATCTCCTAGATGCAGCTACCACGTTCTATTTGGAGCTATTCCAAATAACTGTTCTACTTGGAGCTATTCTAAATTGTTGCTCCATTATACGTATCCGGTATCTCTACTCAGAGCTATCCGGATAGGTGTTAAGCTTGCACCGACGTAACCCTTTACGACGAACTCTTTTACCACCTCCATAATTGAGAAAATTCCTTAGTCCACTAGTTACTAAGGATAACTTTGACCGCTGTCCTGTGATTCATTCTTGGATCACTCTTGTACCCCTTGACTGACTCATGGTAAAGCACACTTCAGGTGCGGTACACAGCATAGCATACTGTAGAGCCTATGTCTTAAGCATAGGGGACGACCTTCGTTCCTTTCTCTCTATTCTGCCATGGTCGAGCTTTAAGTCTTAACTTCATACCTTACAACTCAGGCAAGAACTCCTTCTTTGACTGATCCATCTTGAACACCTTCAAGATCACGTCAAGGCATGTGCTCATTTGAGAGTACTATTAAGCGTTTTGATCTATCCTTATAGATCTTGATGCTCAATGTTCAAGTAGCTTAATCCAGGCTTTCCATTGAAAAACACTTTCCAAATAACCCTATATGCTTTCCAGAAATTCTACGTCATTTCTGATCATTAATATGTCAACAACATATACTCATCAGAAATTCTATAGTGCTCCCACTCACTTCTTTGGAAATACAAGTTTCTCATAAACTTTGTACAAACCCAAAATCTTTGATCATCATCAAAGCATACATTCCAACTCCGAGATGCTCACTCCATTCCTCAGAAGGATTGCTGGAGCTTTGCATACTTATTAGCATATTTCAGGATAGACAAAACCTTCCGGTTGTATCACATACAACCTTTCCTCAAAAATCATCGAGGAAACAATGTTTTGACATCCTATCTGCAAGATTTCATAAATAATGCAGTAATTGCTAATATAATTCCAACAGACTCTTAGCATCGCTACGAGTGAGAAAGTCTCATCGTAGTCAACTCCTTGAACTTGTCGAAAAACATCTTAACGACAAGTCGAGCTTTCTCAATGGTGACACTTACCATCATTGTCTGTCTTCCTTTCAAAATCCATATGTACCTAACAGCCTTACGACCATCAAGTAGTTCTTCCAAAGTCTACACTTTGTTTTCATACATGGATCCTCTCTCGGGTTTTATGGCCTTGAGCCATTTATCGGAATCCGGGCCCACCATCGCTTCCCCATAGCTCGTAGGTTCATTGTTGTCTAGCAACATGACTTCCAAGACAGGATTACGTACCATTCTAAAGTAGTACGCATCCTTGTCATCCCACGAGGTTTGGTAGTGACTCGATCCGAAGTTTCATGATCACTATCATAAGCTTCCACTTCAGTTTGTGTACGTGCCACAGGAACAACTTCCTGTGCCCTGCTACACACTTGTTGAAGTGACGGTTCAATAACCTCATCAAATCTCCACCATCCTCCCACTCAACTTTTCGAGAGAAACCTTTCCTCGAAAAAGGACCCGATTCAAGAAACAATCCCTATTGCTTTCGGATCTGAGACAGGAGGTATACCCAACTGTTTTGGGTGTCCTATGAAGATGCATTTATCCGCTTTGGGTTCGAGCTTATCAGCCTGAAACCTTTCCACATAAGCATCGCAGCCCCAAACTTCTAAGAAATGACAGCTTAGGTTTCTCTAAACCATAATTCATACGGTGTCATCTCAATGGAATTATGTGGTGCCCTATTTAAAGTGAATGTGGTTGTCTCTAATGCCTAACCCATAAACTATAGTGGTACTTCGATAAGAGACATCATGGTATGCATCATATCCAATAGGGTGCAGTTATGATGTTCGGACACACCATCACATTATGGTGTTCTAGGCGGTATTAATTGCGAAACAATTTCCACAATGTCTTAATTGTGCGCCAAAACTCGTAACTCAGATATTCATCTCTATGATCATATCATAGACATTTTATCCTCTTGTCACAATGATCTGCTACTTCACTCTGAAATTACTTGAACCATTCAATAATTCAGACTTGTGTTTCATCAAGTAAATATACTCAACATTTACTCGAATCATCTGTGAAGTAAGAACATAATGATATTCACTGCATGCCTCAGCACTCATTCGACTGCACACATCAAAATGTGTTACTTCCAACAAGTTGCTTTCTTTTTCCATCTTACTGAAAACGAGGCTTTTCAGTCATCTTGCCCATGTGGTATGATTTGCATGTCCCAAGTGATTCAAAATCAAGTGAGTCAAAACGGTCCATTTGCATGGAGTTTCTTCATGCATATACACCAATAGACATGGTTCGCATGTCTCAAACTTTTCAAAAAACGAGTGAGCCCAAAGATCCATCAATATGGAGCTTCTTCATGCGTTTTATACCGATATGACTTACGTGGCAGTGCCACAAGTAGGTGGTACTATCATTACTATCTTTTGGCATGAACATGCGTATCACTACCATCGAGATTTAATAAACCATTCATTTTAGGTGTAAGACCATTGAAGGTATTATTCAAATAAACAGAGTAACCATTATTCTCCTTAAATGAATAACCGTATTGCGATAGACGTAATCCAATCATGTCTATGCTCAACGCAAACACCAAATAACAATTATTTAGGTTTAACACCAATCTCTTTGGTAGAGGGAGCGTGCGATGCTTGATCATATCAAGCTTGGAAAAACTTCCAACACATATCGTCAGCTCACCTTTAGCTAGTCTCCGTTTATTCCGTAGCCTTTTGTTTCGAGTTACTAACACTTAGCAACCGAACCGGTATCTAATACCCTGGTGCTACTAGGAGTACTTAGCAAAGTACACATTAACACAATGTATATCCAATATACTTCTATCGACCTTGCCAGCCTTCTTATCTACCAAGTATCTAGGGTAATTCTGCTCTAGTGGTTGTTCCCCTTATTACAGAAGCACTTAGTCTCGGGTTTGGGTTTTACCTTGGGTTTCTTCACTAGAGCAGCAGCTGATTTGCCGTTTCATGAAGTATCCCTTCTTGCCCTTGCCCTTCTTGAAACTAGTGGTTTCACCAACCATCAACAATTGATGCTCCTTCTTGATTTCTACTTTCGCGGTGTCAAACATCGCGAATACCTCAAGGATCATCATATCTATCCCTGATATGTTATAGTTCATCACGAAGCTCTAACAGCTTGGTGGCAATGACTTTGGAGAACCATCACTGTCTTATCTGGAAGATCAACTCCCACTCGATTCAAATGATTGTTGTACTCAGACAATCTGAGCACAAGCTCAACAATTGAGCTTTTCTCCTTAGTTTGTAGGTTAAGAAAGTCATCGGAGGTCTTATACCTCTTGACATGGGCACGAGCCTGAAATCCCAATTTCAGCCCTCAAAACATCTCATATGTTTCGCGATGTTTCAAAAACGTCTTTGGTGCCTCAACTCTAAACCGTTTAACTGAACTATCACGTAGTTATCAAAACGTGTATGTCAGATGTTCGCAATAACCACAGACAACGTTCGAGGTTTAGCACACTGAGCGGTGCATTAAGGACATAAGCCTTCTATGAAGCAATGAGGACAATCCTCAGTTTACGGACCTAGTCCGCATAATTGCTACTATCAACTTTCAACTAATTTTTCTCTAGGAACATATCTAAACAGTAGAACTATAGCGTGAGCTACGACATAATTTGCAAAATCCTTTTGACTATGTTCAGGATAATTAAGTTCATCTTATGAACTCCCACTCAGATAGACATCCCTCTAGTCATCTAAGTGATTACATGATCCGAGTCAAACTAGGCCGTGTCCGATCATCACGTGAGACGGACTAGTCATCATCGGTGAACATCTTCATGTTGATCGTATCTTCTATACGACTCATGCTCGACCTTTCGGTCTCCGTGTTCCGAGGCCATGTCTGTACATGCTAGGCTCGTCAAGTTAACCCTAAGTGTTTCGCGTGTGTTCCGAGGCCATGTCTGTACATGCTAGGCTCGTCAACACCCGTTGTATTTGAACGTCTGAATAAAACACCCGATCATCACGTGATGTTTTGAAACAGCGAACTGTCGCAAGGTGCACAGTTAGGGGAGAACACTTCTTGAAATTGTTGTAAGGGATCATCTTATTTACTACCGTCGTTCTAAGCAAATAAGATGTATAAACATGATAAACATCACATGCAATCAAATAGTGACATGATATGGCCATCATCACTTTGCTCCTTTTGATCTCCATCTTCGGGGCTCCATGATCATCATCGTCACCGGCATGACACCATGATCTCCATCATCATGATCTCCATCATCGTGTCTTCATGAAGTTGCCTCGCCAACTATTACTTCTACTACTATGGCTAACGGTTAGCAATAAAGTAAAGTAATTACATGACGTTTAAGTTGACACGCAGGTCACAAATAAATAAAGACAACTCCTATGGCTCCTGCCGGTTGTCATACTCATCGACATGCAAGTCGTGATTCCTATTAGAATAACATGATCAATCTCATACATCACATATATCATTCATCACATCCTTTTTGGCCATATCACATCACATAGCATACCCTGCAAAAACAAGTTAGACGTCCTCTAATTGTTGTTTGCATGTTTTACGTGGCTGCTATGGGTTTCTAGCAAGAACGTTTCTTACCTACGCATGAACCACAACGTGATATGCCAATTGCTATTTACCCTTCATAAGGACCCTTTTCATCGAATCCGATCCGACTAAAGTGGGAGAGACAGACACCCGCCAGCCACCTTATGCAACTAGTGCATGTTTGTCGGTGGAACCGGTCTCACGTAAGCGTACGTGTAAGGTTGGTCCGGGCCGCTTCATCCCACGATGCCGCCGAATCAAGATAAGACTAGTAACGGCAAGCATATTGAACAATATCGACGCCCACAACTACTTTGTGTTCTACTCATGCAAAGAATCTATGCAATAGACCTAGCTCTGATACCACTGTTGGGGAACGTAGCAGAAATTCAAAATTTTCCTACGTGTCACCAAGATCTATCTATGGAGAGACCAGCAACGAGGGGAAGGAGAGTGCATCTACATACCCTTGTAGATCGCTAAGCGGAAGCGTTCAAGTGAACGGGGTTGATGGAGTCGTACTCGTCGTGATTCAGATCACCGATGATCCTAGTGCCGAACGGACGGCACCTCCGCGTTCAACACACGTACAGCTCGACGATGTCTCCCACGCCTTGATCCAGCAAGGAGAGAGGGAGAGGTTGAGGAAGACTCCATCCAGCAGCAGCACAACGGCGTGGTGGTGATGGAGGAGCGTGGCAATCCTGCAGGGCTTCGCTAAGCACCTACGGGAGAGGAGGAGGTGTCACGGGAGGGAGGGAGGCGCCAAGGGCTCAGGTATGGATGCCCTCCCTCCCCTCCACTATATATAGGGGCAGGGGAGAGGGGGGAGGCGCAGCCTTGCCCCTTCCTCCAAGGAAAGGGTGCGGCTAAGAGGGGGGGAGGAGTCCATCCTCCCCAAGGCACCTCGGAGGTGCCTTCCCCTTTTAGGACTCTCCCCCTTTTCCTATATCTTGGCGCATGGGCCTCTAGGGGCTGGTGCCCTTGGCCCATGTAGGCCAAGGCGCACCCCCTACAGCCCATGTGCCCCCCTGGGGCAGGTGGCCCCACCCGGTGGGCCCCCGGGACCCTTCCGGTGGTCCCGGTACAATACCGATGACCCCGAAACTTGTCCCGATGGCCGAAACAGGACTTCCTATATATAAATCTTTACCTCCGGACCATTCCGGAACTCCTCGTGACGTCCAGGATCTCATCCAGGACTCCGAACAACATTCGGTAACCACATACAAACTTCCTTTATAACCCTAGCGTCATCGAACCTTAAGTGTGTAGACCCTACGGGTTCGGGAGACATGTAGTCATGACCGAGATGTTCTCCGGTCAATAACCAACAGCGGGATCTGGATACCCATGTTGGCTCCCACATGTTCCACGATGATCTCATCGGATGAACCACGATGTCAAGGACTCAATCAATCCCGTATACAATTCCCTTTGTCTAGCGGTATGGTACTTGCCCGAGATTCGATCGTCGGTATACCGATACCTTGTTCAATCTTGTTACCGGCAAGTCTCTTTACTCGTTCCGTAACACATCATCCCGTGATCAACCCCTTGGTCACATTGTGCACATTATGATGATGTCCTACCGAGTGGGCCCAGAGATACCTCTCCGTTTACACGGAGTGACAAATCCCAATCTCGATTCGTGCCAACCCAACAGACACTTCCAGAGATACCCGTAGTGTACCTTTATAGCCACCCAGTTACGTTGTGACGTTTGGCACACCCAAAGCACTCCTACAGTATCCGGGAGTTGCACAATCTCATGGTCTAAGGAAATGACACTTGACATTAGAAAAGCTTTAGCATACGAACTACATGATCTTGTGCTCGGCTTAGGATTGGGTCTTGTCCATCACATCATTCTCCTAATGATGTGATCCCGTTATCAACGACATCCAATGTCCATGGTCAGGAAACCGTAACCATCTATTGATTAACGAGCTAGTCAACTAGAGGCTTACTAGGGACATGGTGTTGTCTATGTATCCACACATGTATCTGAGTTTCCTATCAATACAATTCTAGCATGGATAATAAACGATTATCATGAACAAGGAAATATAATAATAATCAATTTATTATTGCCTCTAGGGCATATTTCCAACACTTCTTTACCATAATGTTCTTATGTATGGCTAACTTCTGTTT
Source organism: Triticum dicoccoides (assembly GCF_002162155.2). Classification (NCBI taxonomy): domain Eukaryota; kingdom Viridiplantae; phylum Streptophyta; class Magnoliopsida; order Poales; family Poaceae; genus Triticum; species Triticum dicoccoides. The sequence continues at coordinate 552,547,897 of NC_041389.1, forward strand.
GACGTTGTAGGAGGACAAGTTGAAGAGGCCGCTCTCAGACATTGAGTCGTGGAAGCTGGCCCGCGAGCGGAGTGATCGCAAGGACGACGAGAGCAAGTACTACGGCAAGACCGAGGAGCACCTAGAGTCTTACACTCAGCAGTTTCAGAGGTTGCATCTGGATGTTCCTCACATCGTCCAGTCTCAAATCGACGACATGGCGGTGGTGTCCATCCAGGGGAAGTCCCATGGTCGGTATCCATGTTTCGGTGGCTTGATCACTCCTTCGGTCTCGTACACACGGCTTCGGGCTACCAACCCGAGCCCGTTAGAGAGTACGGGGCGTTCACAGCCTCCCTTAGCCCGCCAACATGCTGTAAGTACTTCCCCCTTATCTTCTTTCTCTCTAACTTTCTGAGTTTATTTTTAGCACTGCCCACTTACAAAAAACCTAAATTTTGTAGGCATATAAGGCCTTTGTCGAGCATAGGAATCTTGAGGTGCGGGAGTACTTGCAACGAGTGAAGGCAAACGATGATTACAACCATCAAGCGATGAAGGTTAGTTTTGCCCTCTTAAAACCAAGCTAAAATTTGCACTTTCATTCCTTCTGACTACTGACATTCAGGCTATGTTTAACCAAGCTAAAATTTGCTTGTTTAACTAACATTCAGGCTATGTTGGCGTCTTGGACTAACCGCACGGAGCCACCACAAATTGGACCCCCACCACCACCTGCAGGAGAACCCCCACACTGCCCACGTTCAATGAATGGGTGGCACTATGCAGTGATAGTCCGGTTAGTACATTTGCCTAACTACTGACAAACTAGTTCTCGTTCATTCAACACTATCATATCATATTTACCGTTAGAATCTTCTCTCAAACATGTAGGGGACTGATGGCTTGACTCCGGCTTCGTCGACCCCAGTCACTCCGATCTGGCAGAGTGGTCCTGGTCTTGGCAGTGGCGGTTTTGGCGGAGGTGGTCTTAGCGGTGGTGGTTTTGGCGGTGGTGCTTTTGGCAGTGGTGGTCTTGGCGGTGGTGGTTTTGGTGGCGGGGGTCTTGCCTGATGTCGACGATGATACCCATGCATGTGGCCGTCGTGCCATATCTTTCATGTTCCTACTTGTTAGTTTCTTTAGATGACGATGATGATGTTCCATGTCTTGCAATACTTATGTTCATGAAGTTTCGCCCATGATGATCTTTAGATGATGAACCTGAGTATGTTTAAATGATGATGATGATCTTTAGATGATGAACTTGAGTATGTTTAGATGATGAACTGTCATATTTCTGCATAATCCCATATTTTCTTGTTTGAAATGCTGTCAAAATGAATTGAAAAAGCGAAAACAGAGAAAATAAAAAAAACACAGATCTATGCCGACGGCAAAGCCGTCGGCATATCTATGCCCAGGACAGCCCAGTGGCTGCCACATGGCAGGTCTATGCCGACGGCTTGGCCGTCGGCATAGCCCTGCCGCCGTGAGCTCCCAGAGGATGACACGTGGCAGAGGTATGCCGACGGCTTGGCCGTCGGCATACTCCTGCCACGTGGCAGCCCGTGGCTTGTCAACGTGTTTGACGACGCCGTCCGTTGCCGTCAAGTGAAAATCACTGCCGACAGTGATGATATGCCGACGGCCGTACGGTCGCCATCGGCATAGGCCCCTATGCCGACGGCTTTTCTATGTCGACGGTCTGACAAGACTACGTTTACGTAATCTATGCCAATGGGGATATGCTGACGGCTGCCGTCAGCATAGACCTAAGCCGACGGCAAATGGCCTATGCCGACGACCCGGGGCCGTCGGCTTAGGGTGCGAGTCCGGTAGTGATTTAGCACTATTTAAGTACAATTCCGAAAAATTTCAAGTGCATTTCAACATTTCGCATTCCTTTAAATTTTATTTCAGCGTGATTCTATAAATTCGAAATGATGCATTGAAATACTCCCTCTGTTCATAATTTTTTTCGTGGTTTTAGTTCAAATTTAAGATAAAACCATGACACTTATTTTGGAACAGAGGGAGTAAATTAGAGTGTAGTCTTCGTTCCATAACATTTTAATATTGATTAAATTTGAAATGTATTTCAGTCATGTTTTAGTAAACCTAAAAATCATTTTCAAGTAATTTAAATCATGACTCATTAATTTGAATTACGATAATGATTTAGTTAATTGATTTTTTCAAATGCATTCTACATTTCAATATATTTGAAGCACTATAGTCATGATTCAACGTAGTTTCAAATGCATTTTGGTCAAATGTTTTACAAAATTACTGAATCAGGACTAAACGTATTTCAAAAAGTTGAAAAGGAATTTAAATAACGATGCACTGCATTTGAAAAAAAATGTGAAATGTATTGGAATAGACCTAATGTTGACCGAAATGCATTTCAAAAGCATTAAAAATGTCAAAATGCATGCATTTCGAACATGTTGTGACATGTATTGAAATATTACTAAATCATGACTAAAGCAGACTTAATTTTTTGGTAAATGTATTAAATGTTAATGAATCATTGTTGAAACTAAGTGAAATGCCTTTTGAAAATAACTAAAAATTGTACTTCTGAAAAACTG
>NC_041389.1:552550844-552558448 GCF_002162155.2 Triticum dicoccoides
AATTTGGAATTTAAATTATTATTTAAAGCCATTCACACGTATGCATTTTGTATCTGTCCACTATACCCCTCAAATAGTATTGAATATTGTAATGTATTCAAGTAAATGGTAATATACTGCACCAATATCAAAGCAAACAAAAAACGGCAATTCTAACTGCCTGCAAGGTAGAACATCAACACTCCAACCGATATCACATTCAACATCCCTAAAATGCAAATCATATTGATCCCCCTTAAAACAAGAATTTAAACAAAAGCCGCTCACTGAATACAACTATTTTACTCGCAAGAACACAAATATACTGACCATGCCATGTGAAATTGATGACACAATATTTATAAAAAAAAATAAATACATACATAAGTGAAAGGGAACCACAGAAATTCACTAGAAAGAAAGAAGAGGAAACTGCCGGGCCTTGGCCAGCTCGGCCTAGCCCATGTTGGAAATATGCCCTAGAGGCAATAATATTATATTATTAATTTATTATATTTTCATATTCATAATTAAGAGTTTATATTCTATGTTATAACTGCTATGATCCTGAAATATGCGATTCAATGTAAAACTCATATGCATTGTGGAATGATAAACGGTAAAATAAGATTCCTCATCTCGCCTCTAAGATTAACCCAAGTGTTGTTTGCAATCATGTTTTCCAGATATTAGGATATCGTTAAGTGTAATGATAGTCCTAAAACAACATCCAGAGTATGATGTTGGAAGAAAGATCATATTTAATCGATGCAAACTTGTTTGTTATACTTTGAGATAATATCGTCAGAAATCAATTGTTATAAAACGGAGTGTTAATGTGTGATTTAGTTCCTTAGACCATGAGAGTATTGTAGTCACTTCTTACCATACGATGAACTTTGGGGTTGCTGAAAGGCGATCTGTAACACGGTAATCATAACAATAACTTACAGGTTCATCGAAAAGTTGGACAAGGGACAAGATAGCTCGAGAGTGGAATTTGCTCCTCCGACGATGGGGAGATATTCTTAGGGCCCTCTCGTTGTGACGGCATTTATCATCGTTTGGCAGACACAAATGACTATGTCACAGGGATGCCGGAACATCAACGAGAAAGAAGAACAAAACCAGTAACGAGGAGAATGGTATAGTGAGCATGTGTATGACTCAAGATGGTACATATATATCTCACCTCGGGTTTTTGTAAAGTATCGCGAAGCAAAGGGAATAGCACATGATAACCACAGGTTCACTCGGATGTCATTCATGTACTCATAGGGATCAATATGGACGTCCACAGTTCCGCTATCGGTCATTGAACGAAAGGGGTTCCGTTCATGTCTATGTTTTACCGAACCTACAGGGTCATAAGCTTAAGGTAATCATGATCTGCTGAGTGTTAGTAGGACATGAGTAGTGAGAAAATATTTATGAAATAGTTTCATTAATATTCGAATAGTTTCGAGAGTAACCGGAAGCATTTCGGGGTCACCGGAAGGACAACAGGGTTTACCGGGTAATACCGATAAATTATATATATATGTGAAAAAAATAGTTTTCGATGATGTTAAATTAATACTAAAAGACTCTAAATATGATAAGGAGGCCTTTTGTTTTTATTTAAATATCAACGGGCCTTAAAAGGTCAAGTGGTGGAGAGCTACTTTGGTCACTTAGACCCAATAGTGCTGGCGCCCCCTTTCCATAACCCCCCCCCCCTCCTCCAACCTATATATACTAGAGTTTTTTTGTTGAGGAAATATATACTCGAGGTTTGGGGCACTTTTGAACACACAAGTTCTGAAGACTCGTGTAGTCCTCTAGTTCTAGTTAATCCTAGTTGATCTAATTATAACAAAAACTAGATCATGTAATCCTCATAATTTGAAGCTCAGTGTGGTTCTAATCTCCTTCCTCTAATTCTTCGCGATGATTAGCTCTGGACGGCGAAGCGTTGCGGGATCGTGAAAACCGTACGCTTACAATATGTGGAGAGGTTGTGCGTTCAGCCTTACGTTTGAGGGATCACTCATCGACTGTTTCAGGGACTCCAAGTATGATCTACACTGACTCATCTTCTTCCGTTGCAACTCGGAGTTGGTAACGATCCAATCCAAACCGTTATTGCATCTTCACGGTGTTTTTGGTTTATTGTAGGACGATTTTTTACTACTACGTTTCCTAACAACCCAGCCACATCCTTTCTCAACACTCGACCCCTAGCTCTAGCGTGACCATTTCTCTCTCTAAACAGGGAAAAAAAAGTCTAGCATGACCACCTCGAGCCCCTGGCTCCTTCATCGCCAACCTCCCGCGGCCTCCGCTACCGGATTCTCCGTGCCACAGCCGCCTACCTCCCTGCCTCCACCTCGACGAGGGGCCATGGGTAGAGGAAACTCTAGCGAATTATTTGGACTAATAAAAACTTTTCTAGAAATGCAATTTTTCAAAAGCAATGAAGAAAGAATGTATCTACTCCTTGTATGTGTGGACTATAGAATCCCCGGGATTATTGCACTGGAAAAGAAGCTCCACTGAGCAGTTGAACTGAAATATTTCCTTGCTTCCAAATTTTCTCATGAGAGATCTGTTTTCGGTACCCATGAATCCATGATACCGCGCCAAAATCTGCATTCAACCGTCGTTCTTCGCTAATATAGATATGATGTACTGATGCAAACTTGTGATTCTCTTGGAAACATACAACTAGTTGGATGTGATGCAAACCTGTAATATCTTGCACAAGCATCATCTCAGAAAGCACAGTTAATACTTTGCGCAAACATCTTTCCAGAAGCACAGTAGCAATCATGCAATCTAGATTCCTGAAACCATTATATGTCAGGTTATTCTTGTAATCCAGTCCTCCCTTTGAGCCAAATTATCCCAGTTTTTGCCTAACACTTTGGCAAACCAAAAGCTTCACGCAATGTACATGATAAAGCTCCAACGAACTAAAACATAGCTCTTGTACATGTACTGCCAAAGAAAAAATACTCGCAGATTTTGCGCATTGAAATGTCTAATACTCCCTCCGTCCCAAAATAAGTGTTGATGATTTAGTACAAAGTACATGCTCCAGTTATATGGTAGTTAAAACTGGTATAAGGTACTAGAGGAAATACTTCACACCACTGCTCTTCCTTGATGCCGCCCATGTCATGCACGACGTGGGTACAATCCATGAGCTTCCTTGTATCTTTCTTCTTTAAGTTACAGTTCTATTTCAAGGGAAACAGAACAAAGGTCAGCATGGAGATAATGAAGTATCTGAATATCAAATGAACAACTAAGACAAGTGTCTAGTACAATAATAGTAAGTATCATGTACGCTTGAAAGTCAAAATAGCATTTGTTCCGACCAAGGTTTTTAAAACCTCCAGGGGTATAGGTTAAATGCCTTCATATCCTAGACATTGAACTTTCCATTATAGTATTATACAGTGTGCAGCCCAGTCAACAACACCTCTGATCATAGAAGGACAAACGCCATGCAAGCACAAACTAACCGCAGTTAACTTGTACTCACTCTGTTCCTAAATATAAGTCTTTTTAGAGATTCCAATACAGACTACATACGAAGCAAAATGAGTGAATCTGCACTCTAAAATATGTCTACATACATCCTTCATATCGAAATCTCTAAAAAGACTTATATTTAGAAACGGAGGGAGTATTATGTACTGGAAGGATATTTTTCATTGTGATATATGTGAATCAGAAATTGAGCATAGAAATATACAATCCACTAAGCAAGCATACAGTGAAAATTTTCCTTCCAGCGGATAATACAATTTTAAAATATCGTGAGGAATCAGTCATATAGCTAACACAATTTTACGATAGTGTCATGGACAATATACATTACAAAACCATGTAAGCTCAACAAGAGCTGTGTAGAGATCATCTAATATGAAGGCCAGAAGACAAACCTTGCAGGATCATACTTGACCGTGGGGAATATGGGAGGCCAGATCATCATAAAAGGATGGATATCACGGTAACGAGTGCTTTTGTATTCATACACTTTACACAATGTCCTGCACCTGATATCCAAGTGCAGTACGCATCCACCCATCTGCAAGAACACAAAACCACCATAGTCCACCACCTGGTCCATGAGAAGAACAGTATGCCCATCCTTGATTGTGGAATCCGACTTCCTCAAATTAGCACACATTTCATGTAGACAGATGCTATCGACCGGCAACCAGTTGTCCCCCATGCGGAACCAGACGCGGAGTTGAAACACCTTAACATGGATGAGATATACACCAGAAGCATCACCAGCCCGTGACAATATGGTGGTGCCTCCGCTGCCATGCGCCACTCCTTGTGGAAGCTGAAGCGTGGAGAAACTCGACGTCGTCAAATCCAAGACAAGAATGCCGCTTGGGCCTGCCGCCATATAAATTTTATTGCCGACGAGCACAGCTTTTGGTGTTGATCACGGACGAGGGAGTTGGTCTATGTCCAAGAGATGATGCCTGCGCCAGGAACCATCCTGCATCATATATACGTGCATCCTAGATTCTCGGTTGCTAGACTCCACATACAGGTAGTAGTAGGACAGGCGATCCCCTTCCTTGGAGAGGACTTGTCTGAAAGTGCAGGAACTGCCGAAGGGGAGTTGAGGGCGTGGGAGTGATGGAAGGATGGCCAGACCTCCCCCATGGCACAGCGGGCGGTGCACCCCAAGTGCGCTCTTGTCTGTGTGCAAGGTGACGAATACGCTGCCGTTCCGGCAGTCCAGCATGCCGGGCGATAGCCTCTGGTATGCGCTGAAATTTGTGCGGCGGACGATCGCAGCGAGCTCCGCGGGCTGCGGCAACATCCGGACGAAGGTTGGTGGAGCGGAGTCACAGTACCTGTCGTCGATGTAGAAGGCGAGGAGGCGGGGCGGGTGGAGCTCGCGGAAACGGCGGAGGAAAGCGGGTTCGGAGGCGTGCCCCAGCCAGCGCTTGCAGACGAGGGCGGCGCGGACGAGGGTGGTGGGGAAGCCGATGTGGAGGAGGATCTCCACGAGGAGGTCGTCGTCGTCGAGCACCTTGGATACGGCTACGGCGGCCGCTGCCGGCGGCGTCTGGCTGTCGCCCTCCATTTTTGTGGGGTTGGGCGCACAGAGGGATCGAGGATGGTTGACCAAGGAAAGAGCCAACGGGTCGTTCTCCCGGGCCTTGCTGCTTGTCGTATCATTTGGCCTCTCTGACCGCATATGCTGGCTGTGCAACCATAATCTATTTAGGAGTGATTAGATGACCAATCAGAACCCGATGCTAAGAGTCGGACATACGTATACAGAATGAAATCGATGTCGCCCACGGGCTGCAAAGGCTATAAATCCATCTTCAAGCAGCATGTCTGTTGTGCTTGTGCCCGGCTCACAGCAAGAAGAAGCATCCCAAGAGATTTAAAGCTGGTTAATTATAAGGGTTCATGATCCTCAGTGTTGGTTGGCTGGGTGTTGTCGACATCTTCAGAGAGACATGCAGGGAGCTCCACTCCCGTCTTGCGAACGCGAAGTCGCCAACAATAAGACCCTTTAGTCTCTTATATAGACGAAGCTGACGAAGGCCGTGCGGCAGCTCGTCGAGGAGCCCATTGTGCCGCCGCCAACCATATCCGTGGTACGTTTCTGACTAACACACTTTGATCGTTTCAAGGGGAAAAGAGTTTTTCACTGAATTTGTGTTTACTGCATCTTGTCAGATAATTGGATTCGTTGTCTGGCTAGTGCCATACCAATTACAGTGTTTAAGTAGTCTGAATCCCCTGGTTCTGCAGACTTCTGAATTCCAGGAATTTGTATACCAGTCCATTTTTGCGGAAAATACAGGCTTCAATGGTGGTAGATCTGTGATTGCGATAAAGGTAAAGCACTGGACACTTGTAAAACATTTTGGGCAAATTTTGCCATAATATTAATCCGAGACTTCTCCCAACACTTTGGCCAAATAAAACATGTAGGCAGGACAGACTTACATGTGAGTACATGGTAAATTTATATTCGCTCTCATGTTTTGCGCAACAGTTTGGTAAACAATATAACTCTTTTAGATGCCTAAAAAGTAAAAGGCTGCCGTGTGCTACTTACATTTTCTCTTCAAGGACAAGACTTTTTAGATGCATTCAATGGCAAGACTAGATAGATTAAACAGAGTGTGTATATCAAAATTGAACTATAAACAGGTCCGTGCCTTTCAGTTTCCAGCAAAGAAAAATATGCTAAGATGGTAGCAACAAAGGATCATTACATACAAAAGCATTAGAATGCTTGGAAGGAAAAATATGACGACATAGACAGAGCATCGATCCCTCGATTTTCTCTTTAAAGGGGATTGAACCGGCCGACAATCTTTACATAATGAGCTATCAAATGGATCAGGCATCCACATATCATGTATGTGCTTGTTATAATGAAAACTATAACTACCATAATCTCTTCTGAAATCAAATTGCGCATCTCTTGAAGCTTTCTTATCTAGCTGTAGCCACCTGTGCTGATTATCCATCCATTTCTCATTGCAGGTATTACCGTAGACACCAAATTTCATTACCTCGAGTACCTTCGCATTCAGGACAAAGAACTTGGCAAAGTTAACATCTGGTCTCTTGCCTTCATAGGTTTCCAAGACTATTGCTCTGAGATGGAGTTCAAGGCATTCGATAGGATCAAGGGTGTCATATTGCTGCACATTTTTCATATCATCCCTAAGATGTGACTGCAAAATAGCAAGTAAAGCATAAACGCCACTTAGATCGCAATAAAAAGAGCAAATTTTTTGCAGGCAATAGAAGAGCAATTTCCTCATAGCTGCCTTTTCCAAATATCCAATCATATTTGGATTAGTTGCATGATGTGTGAATTGAGGATTATTGAACAATATAGTGCCCTAACACATTACTTTTAACTTCAATTCACACATGTTTTGATCACTAGATTTATCATCATAAAATTTGCGGAAAATTCCCCTAAAAAATTGTGGGAAATCACCCAAAAAACTTTATTGTGGAAGTTAATTACTAAATTTATTATTGTTTCCATATGCTCCAAACTAGACATTCAGAGAAATATGACTGATCAAAATTAAAAATTCATATAGTTAGTTTTAATAATAAGTTCTTTTGGAGTGATTAGCATTTAGCGAAAAAATATTTCACCTGGATGTACAACTTCTCTGTGCAAGGAAAGCATCTAAGGAATCGAACAACCGTGTCCAGTTTGGGGCCAATAGAATCTAGAACCAAGATCCTCACTGTGCGCATCGAAGTAGTCAAGCTGATGGGGATCATTTCCTGGAGAAAACGAAGAAGATATATCAGGCTACAATGCAAATAAGAATGCGAGTTTCAAGAAGATTTGTTATACCCACTAGTAGAAAAAGGGCCTATAGTCCCTGTTCGTAAGGGCCATTAGTCCCGGTTTTGGAACCGGGACTAAAGTGTCGGTACTAATGTCTTAAACCTTTAGTCTCGGTTCTTGCATAAACCAGAACAGATGGGCCTCCACGTGGACGGTGCGGGCGAGCCCAGGCAGGAGGCCCTTTGGTCCCGGTTGGTGGCACCAGCCGGGACCAATAGGCATCCACACGTCAGCGTTTCAGGTGCTGGGGTTTTTGTTTTTT
>NC_041389.1:552558858-552576381 GCF_002162155.2 Triticum dicoccoides
GGGGGGGTTAGGGGGGTTAATTTAGGTGTTTCATATATTGTGTTAGCTAGCTAATTAATAGAGAGAAGTGTCCTCTCTTATCTCCGTGCTTGGTCGACGCTACGTACTATACGTATAGAGAGGACTAGACACGCTAGCTAGCTAGTAAGCAAATGAAGGAAACAGAAAATCGTCATGAACATATGCATATAGAGAGAAGTGATATCGACCACCTCTCCTTCTCTGAGAGATTGGTCGAACAACAAGTTCTCGTATATCTATCCGACGCTACGTACTGGCTACATATATACAATATAATTATCTTTTACAATATAATCTCCTAATTCCAAATGAACTCAGGGTCCACATGGTATTCTCCGTCTTTAGCGATCACGTGGTCAAGAAAGAATGCCGCCAATTCCTCTTGAATTCCTCGCATACGATCTGGTGGTAGGAGTTCATCCCGCATCCGAAATATCTAATTTGAAGAAGGGGGTCAATACATATATATGAATAAATGAAACTGAACACAAATGATGGTAATGAAATAAAATTGTGAATATTATTATTTACACACTTCATATTGTTTGTCAGAGTAGCCCCGCTCACAGGTCGTGTGGCGGATGGACTCGCAAATGTAGTATTCACAGTAATCATTCCCTTGTTCCTGCCACAGCCACTTTACAAGAAATAAAGGTCAATCAAACTGATAATTAGCAAGCATGCTAAATGGTATTGATGAAACTAGTGCTTGAATCACTAGGAGATGCGTGGAACATGCTACTATAGTACTTACTTTCGGGTGTCTAAATGGCAGCTTCTTCGGCAGTCCCGGAGTTTTTGAGGTGAATTTTTTTCAAACCCTGCCAGCAGACAAAGAAAACAATTATTTGATATCAGGCAATGAACAAAAAGTTGCCGATATGGTGCGGTAATGATCGATTTAACTTACTTCTCTAGCATTTCAGTCATGTCCGCATACTTCGTGGGATCTTTTCGTCTCGAGTCTAAGACGGTTACTAGTCCCTACTCAAGCTTAATCTGTAGGAGAATATAGTGGAACCTGCGCATGCATGCATAACTCATCAATTACATTACTACTATAACCTCGGCTAATAAGGGAAACCGAATATGCAGAAGACATTAACACTCACTTGAATTCGTAAGGGAAGAGCATTATAGCTTTGTTTTGATTTACTACAAACGATTTTAGCAGCTTGGCCTCGGTTTCTTTGGCCTGAGATTTAACCATATATGCATCTATGAGATTTGTGTTAATGAACCTAATATCACCGACTTGTCGTTTCTTCAATTCGGCGATCTTCAATCTGCATAATATAGTAAGGATAATTAAAAATACATGCAATGAAAGAGCTGACCTATATATAGAGACTTAATGACAGAAGTAGTACTGTACTTACAGGCAGTAGCAAGTGATCATTAATTTATCGAGGGCCTTTAGATTGAAAAACGCGAAGAACTCCTCAAATGGAACATCCAATAGTTCAATTCCAACGAGGTCATGCTCCTCTCTGACCATCAGCGTCAAAATATTGCTCCCCTTAGACTCTCTGCAAGTTTTCATGTACCAATCATGGAATCTTTGCAGCATCGTTGGTAGAGAACTTTCATCTTTGACAAGAGGCTTCCCGTCCACGTATTTGTGTTCGTCCACCTCCAACAAATCATAATGTACTTCGTACAGGTAATCTTAAGGATTGTTATAACCGGGCACCATCCCACCCGGAACATTAGCGACGATATCGCTAGACACCTGGAGCGGGGGGAACGATTAGTTCGCTTGTTCGCCGAGCTGGGCAACTTTTTTCCCAGCTTGTCGTTCTGCTAACCTTTGACCACTGACAGTACTTCCTGACCGCTCCGCTTCGATAAATGACTTTGTAAGAATGCGCTCATAGTTGTCTTTCATTGGAGACTTTGGTGATTTCTTCAGGGCAGCCAGAGTACGCTTCGCTTTTACCGGATCTATCTTCTCCTCTGGAGGTGGATTTTTCTTTGCTTTGACCCCTTCAAAGAAGTTGGTCACTTCGGCTTGCACGATCTTTGCGTTTTCCTCCTGGCTCCTCTCGTATGGTAACTTCTCTGGAGTCTTCAGAGAAGGACCGTATTTGTATTGCCTGCCTCTCGATGTACTGCTAGACGCCGGAGCAGACGGAGCGGCTGCGGCTGTCTTTCCTTTCTTACGAGGCGGAGGAGAAGGACGACGCGCCGGAGCAGCCGGAGCGGCGGCGGGTCTCTTTTGCCCTTGTTGACGACGCGGAGAAGGAGGAGGCTGGCTACTCGGGCGCGCCAGCGCAAGCGGAGAAGGAGGCGGAGTGCCGCCACGCGCCGGAGAAGGAGGCTGAGTGCCCTGATCACTCGTCGGAGGAGGCGGAGGAGGAGGCGGAGTGCCCTGACTCGCCGGAGGAGGAGGAGGAGGCGGAGGCGACCAGTTCGGAAGGTCGATGAGCTCCTTCCGCCATAGGCATGGAGTCGTCAGAGAAGAACCCAGCCGAATCTCCCCTTCACCCGTAGGGTGGTCAAGCTGAAGGTCCTCAAATCCGTCCGTTGTTTGATCCACCATCACCCTAGCATATCCTTCTGGAATCGGCTGGCCGTGGTAGGTTGAGTCAGGTTCATTTGGTATAACAGAGCCAACATCCGCCTTGACTTTCGATGCCATCCATCGCGTCATAAGGTGGCAATGTTGAGACTCCGTGATAGCATCCATGGGGTAGCTAGCAGGAGCTGTGAAGACAGGCTCCAGCTGCTGAGTCTGCTCGGTGGAAGCCATGCTGCTTCTCCGCTGAGATAGCGAGGTAGCTTCAGGGGAAGCTTCGGCAGGTCGTTTGTTGCGATCTACTTCTCGTTCCTCTAGCCCTTGTACCCTTTCGTGCAGCGCCTGCAGTTGGCTATGCTTCACTTTCTTCCTCCTCTCCTGGGTTTTGTAACCCCCTGCGTCCGGAAAGTCAGCCTTCCACGAAATGGAGCCTGGCGTGCCTCGTGTCCATCTAGGGTGCTCAGGATTCCCGAGGGCCATTGTGAGCTCGTCATTCTCTCAGTCTGGAACGAACGTCCCTTGCCGCGCTTTCTCGATATACTCCTTAAGCCTTGTGACGGGTATTCGCAGTTGCTCTTCCGTCCAAACGCACTTTCCTGATACAGGGTCCAAGGTTCCGCCAACCCCGAAGAACCAAGTACAGCAACGGTCTGGCCAGTTCAATGTCTCTGGTTCGACCCCTTTAGCAATCAGGTCATTCTCAGCCTTGTCCCACAAAGGTCGGGCTTTGAGGTAACCACCTGACCCAGTGCGATGGTGATGCTTCTTCTTCGCAGCATTAATCTTGTTTGTCGCTGACATCTTCTTACTTTTTTCCGATGTCTTGTGGGCCACAAATGCAGGCCATTGATCTCTGATCTTCTCATACTTTCCGATGAATTCTGGTGTCTTTCCTTTGTCGACAAACGTTTTCAGCTCATTCTTCCACCTCCTGAATGGTTCTGCCATCTTCTGAAGAGCATGAGACTTGATCATTGCTCTTTAACTGGCTTCTCCGGATCCTCCTCTGGCGGTAGGGTGAAATTTGCCTTAAGCATTGTCCAAAGATCTTCTTTCTGCATATCGGAGACATAAGACACCTCAGGGTCTTCCTTCTTAGGCTTTAACCATTGCTGGATACTGATCAGGATCTTGTCCCTCACAAGAACCCTGCACTGAGCACGAAATGCATCCCTTGTCCGTATGGGTTCAGTCGGCTTGCCATCGCGCGCGATTGCTGTGATCTCAAACCTTTCATCTGAGCGCAACTTTTTCTTCGGGCCTCGTTTCTTTACCAAAGTTGAGCTTGATCCGGAGGGCTAGAGAAAAGAAGAAAGACGAGAGTTAATTAATATGTGTACATATGAAAAAAATGAATGCATCAATTAACTAGTCAGCACGGGCTTAACTAATATATATATATATACCTGGCCGGACTCGGTTCGGTCACCGGAGCCGTCATCACGGTCTCCTTCTTGTACCTTCATTGGGTCACCGGAGCCATCATGAACATAGCCCTCTTCTTGTACCGGCATTGATGGGTCACCGGAGCCATCATAATCATAGCCTTCTTCACTACCCCGTCCTTCCTGACCATCGGTGTCGTTGAGAAACGACGCAACGACATCACTTCCTTGTGCGATTATGTCCCCCAACATCGCTTCTGTTGCTTCGTCTCGGGGGTGTTCCATAGTTTCTGCAAATATTTACAACATGTCAATTATTATTCAAACATGACAGATGGATATATATTAATGATAAACGTAGAACTAGCTAGCTAATCACAATAAGGAATTATATTAGTGGCCTCGACGCTGCTTCTCTAGGGTTTGGGGTGGCCTCGACGACAACGCTCCTTTAACTTGGTAAATTTGGGTGGCCTCGAGAGAGTTTATCAGGTAGGGACGCGGCGGGAGGGGGTAGGAGACCAACATCGTTTTTTCTCTAGGGTTTGGGTGTCCTCGAGAGTTCTGGTCGAAAGAAGAAGAAAAAAAAAAGGAGAAGAAGGAATAGAGGAGTAGAAGGAATAAAGAAGAAGAAGGAATAGACACAGCCGCAAAGCAAAGTGCCAAATATATGTTCCAACCGCCTGTTTGACGGGGTTCCCGACCTTGACAGGTTCACATACAACAGCCTTGTCATTTTTACCAGTTTACTCCTGCTTGCTCATCCATTTACTAGGGGCCTCTTCCTATTCTGAACCAGCACAATTACATTTTCAGTTATATACTATGGCTGGCCTCAAAAGAAACCCATCCTGTTGCTGTTACAATAGAGCTAACTGAAACAGATTTTGCTCAGCAAATGTCATAAGTAGCCAAGCAGTGGAACCACAAGACGAGGTAACTACTCAACATACATGGAGTATTCTTCCAACCACATGTTAAGAACAAAGATCTGAGACACACACGCAGTAACTGCTCCAGTTACATATCATAATGATTCCCAATTAGTTGATCCAGAAAAGGTTTTAATAAAGACAGTTCATACTGTTATCACGCACTAGACAAAATGTAGTCAACTAATGCCCTTGCTCAATGCCGTCCCTCCTCAACCTGTCCGAATTAGGGATTTCAGAAAAAGTTCCCGGATTAAAAAAATTCCAATTTTGAAAAAAGTTCATGCATTTAAAAATGTTCATGGATTTCAAAAAATGTTCACAAATTTAAAACATGTTCATGAATATCACAAAATGCTTGACGGTTCAAAAAACATTCGCAAATTTGTAAAATTGTTCCCAAAACTAAAACAAGTTCATCGATTGAAAAGATGTTGATCCCCAAACACTCTCGTTCTCTTTTTTTAAACTAAGGAAGACGGTTTAGACAAAAGTCATGAAGTGGCGAAAATAAAACGTTTACTCGCTTTGCTCCCGCCAAAGCTCAAAAGACATCTCCTTAACCTCCGTGCACCGGTTTACGTTTTCAATGTACCGATAACGAAAAATATTAGTATTAAGCAGCGTATTGTGCACTAGTTCATTTATTTTACACTAGACTGTTTTGCGAAATTGCAAGAGACTGCAATGATAGTGGATCTTTGATTACCAGCAAAGGACACTTGTAAACAATTTCTCACATATATATCAAATATATGCACATATATGGTGGTGGAAGGACAGGATTTTTTTGGGAAGGTTTTAAGGACAAGATTACATTGCATAAACATATATAAGCGCATCAGAGTGGGTATGTCAAAACTGAACAAACATGATCAGCCGAAGATCAGCAATTCGGGTGGTGAACCAAAGATAGGTGCATGCTCTTCCCAGCTATGAAACCAGCTGACAACATTTACATAATGAGCGGTCAAATGGATCAAGCACCCACATATCATGTATGTGCTTGTTATACTGAAAACTGTAACTATCATAATCTCTTCTAAATTCAAATTGCGCATCTCTTGAAGCTTTGTTATCCAGCTGTAGTCGCCTGTGCTGATTAGCCATCCATTTCTCATTGCAGGTATTACCGCAAACACCAAATTTCATTACCTCAAGTACCTTCGCATTCAGGACAAAGAACTTGGCGAAGTTAACATCTGGTCTCTTGCCTTCATAGGTTTTCAATACTATTGCTCTGAGATGGAGTTCAAGGCATTCAATAGGATCAAGTGTGTCATATTGTCGCACATTTTTCATACCCATCCTGAGATGTGACTGCAAAATGATAAATAAAGCATAAACGTCACTAGATCGCAATAAAAAGAGTAACTGTTTTGCAGGCAAAGAGCTATTTCCTCATCGCTGGCTTCCAAATATCTAATCATATTTGGATTAGTTGCATGATTTGCGAATTTAGGATTATTGAACAATGTAGTCCCCTAACACGTTATTTTAACTTCAACTAAGGCATCTTACCACTACATTTGCCATCTTAAAATTTGCGGAAAATGACCCAAATTTTTATACTGCTGAAGTTAATTTAACAAGAGTGTACTAATTTTTTTTCTTATTTCCATATGTCCAGATTAGGCGTCAAGAGAGATACGAGCAATCAAAATTAAACTCCACGTAATTAGTTTTACTGGTAAGTTTTTTCTGCAGTGATTAGCATTTAGCAACAAAGATTTCACCTGGATGTACAACTTCTCTATGCAGGGAAAGTATCTAAGGAATCCAACAACAACATCCAGATTGGGGCCAATAGAATCTAGAACCAAGATCCTCACTGTGCGCACTGAAGTAGTCAAGCTGATGGAGATAATTTCCTGGAGAAAATGAATAATATATGTCAGGCTACGATGCAAATAAGAACGCCCGAATGCGAGTTTCAAGAAGGCTTGTTTTACCTTAGCAATTATGGTTCCAAGCTCAAATTCGGAGATTCTGGGAGTCAGGTAGCCCAACACTGCCAATTTTGGTGCGGCGAAGACCCTACTTGTTCTTGGACCCTCTTTACCTAGTTGGATCAATCTTTCAAGGCATGGTGCATACTCAATAATAAGCTCCACCATATCTGCTTGGTTATGAACATAGACAACAATACTCCGGAGAGTCAACGAGACGATCCGGACGATTCTGATCCCATGGATAGTCTGAAGATCAAGGCTCTCGAGCACAGTGCAGCCAAAAAGCAGGCGGTGGAGGGCCAACTCCGAGATGGCAATGTCGTAGAGTTTGAGCTGCTTCAACTGAGGGAGAAGAAGCGTGGGGGCAATATCAATCCTAGATAAATCGCAGCCGCCGATGCTGGCGAGCCGCAAAGTAGGCACGAATCGGAGCACAGAAGGAGGCACCAGGCTTTGCGAATTTCTCCCATAGAAGTCGAGCTCCTCGAGGCCATTGAGGGCAGGGGACCGGAACCAACCGTCAAACCTGGCATACAAGTTGTTGTGGAGGCAGATGCTACGGAGGGAAAGGTGACGGGCTGGTCCAGGATGCGCAGCGAGGATCTTGGAGATGATGGCGGTGCAGTCACGCTCTTTCCAGGACCTTTTGAGCAGAAGGTTGTAGTCTATGACAAGGTTGAGTGGGGCTGAGCGCCAGAGGTGTCGCCACCGGGAGGAGAGAATGGGTATCCGTGCAGCCTCTTTAGTGGGGAGGAGGGAGATGATACTGCCAAGAATCTCGTCAGGGAGGCGGCTGATGAGGTCAAAGTTCTCGTAGCCACCATCCTTGTTTGCCGAAGGCTCTTGCAATTCCAGCTTGTCCCGCCTCCGCTTCTTGGACAAGGAAGCCACTACATTGTCCATGACTTCTGCCACAAAAACATCAGCAAAAAATCAAAAACATTTTTGTTTGAAAGAGCACAGGAACACAAGTATTTTAGCCACCACAACTTGAACCTTTCATTTATGAACGTACGGCATAGTTTGGACTTTGGAATGAGAATAGTTTACAGATGTAAACACATGTCAAAAGAATATTCACACACAAATTAACTCCGATCTAGGAATTGACCAGCTCTATGGCTACAAAGCATGTGCAGCCCAATAGACAAAACGACTCATTGCTCATATGTATATACTGCCATGCAAGAAAATCGTTCGCGCGTATACAGACTTAAGTGACTCAAACGGCAAAATTTCTGTAACACGATCTGTGTTGCTGCTGATTCCAGTGATTGTAGGCATGTTTATGGCAAACCAACACATACATAACTCTCTCGGCCAAATAATACCAGATTTGGCCCAAGACTTTGGCAAACTGAAACATTGCATGCCTCATGAAAGTAAATGTATAGTACATGAAAGATAGGCCAATAAGTAATTTCTAGGTTCACAGTTTGGCAAACAAAATATAGTAATTCTTTTGTATGCACTTTCACAGTCAAAATTAAGCGGAAGATTTGTGCTTCAACTTGTTTCATAAATTCTACCATTATTAGCTATAAATTTGAGGATCTACCCTCCCCTGGGCTTCCCTCTGTTGGTTCCCATCAGATTGCTAACAGCAGGTGAATATAATAGGCACGAAGCAAAGATTCTAGATGGAGCAAGTTCCCATCAGATGTGGGAGGGACTCAAAGACACGTCAGTCGCAACACAGTATTACAACTTTACAAGCTCTTACCAGAGTAGCCGCCAGCCGCCGCCGCCGCCGCCGCCGCGCACGCGTTGCCGGCGACGATGTGCCTGACCTGAACCTGGCGATGGAGGTGGGTCGGCGGCGGACGAGGGTTTCCCGTCCGGGTAACGCAGTGGTTTCTTAACGCTGGGTGTTGGTATTGGGCCTACATCTGTAGCGGGCCTAAATCCCACCGCGGTCTAAGAGCATCTCACAGCTGCGCCGCAAATTAATCCGTTTTAGCACGCGCGCAACGCGGCGGGTCGCTCCAGCGGGCACGCAAAAAACGGCGCGCGCGCTATATTGAGTTGGGCGCGCGGTCAAAAGCACTATTCCCGCGCGGTCTATTTCGGGCGCCCGCTACCGCGCGCGGCACACTCGAGCGCTCGCGCTCCCACTTCCACCCCATTCGGCCGCGCCGCCGCCGCCGCCCGCGCCCCCTGGCGACCGTTCAGGCGCTTCCCCGGCGTATCCCCGCGCCGCCGCGCTTCCGCCGCATCCCCTCCTAGTCCAGCCGACCCTCGCGCGCCTCCGTCGTCCGAGGAACAGCGCCCGAGCGCTCGCTGCCGCGCCGCGCCCGCAAGGTGTTCGACAAAATGCCTATAAGGTATGTATTGCTCAAACTTCATGAATTTGGTGCATGTTTTGAATTGTAGTTTTTATAGTATAGTATTGAACATTGTAGATGAGTTCGTCGTATGATTCTTCCGAAGAAGAATTTGATATGAAAGAGGAGGAGGATCTTGCAATGATCATAGCTATGCATATCAATAAAAAACCAAAGCACGGTGGTTCGGTTATGGGTCGGGATAAAATTTGGAGAGATAGGATTGATGCCCATAACAGATTGATGAAGAACTATTTCGTGGAGAATCCCACATACCCGGAGTCGTATTTTCGTCGCCGGTTTAGGATGAGCACCGACTTGTTCAGGCGCATTGCAGAGAAACTAGCGAGCCATGACCGGTTTTTACAGCAAAGGAGGAATGCCGCCGGAGAGCTCGGGCATAGCACCTTTCTGAAGGTGACAGCCGCTTTGCGTATGTTGGCATACGGTATCCCGGCTGATCTAGTTGATGATCACTTGGCTATGGGTGAGAGCCAAGCCATCATGTGTGTCAAGCGCTTTGCAGTGGGAATTGTGCAAGTGTTTGGCGAGGAGTATTTGAGATCTCCCACTGCTGAAGACGCCGCAAGGCTATTGGCGATGAACAAAGCGCGCGGCTTTCCTGGCATGCTTGGCTCAATAGATTGCATGCATTGGAGTTGGAAGAATTGTCCAAAGGCATGGCATGGGCAATTCCAGGGCCAAAAAAGGGTTCCACTATAATCCTTGAAGCGGCGGTCGATCAGGAGACTTGGATTTGGCATGCATTCTTTGGAATGCCTGGATCTTTGAATGACATCAATGTTGTCAACCGGTCACCACTGATGAATAAGATTGCAAACGGTGAGTTGCCACCGGTGCAGTTTATAGCAAATGGCCGTACGTACAACTATGGCTATTATCTAGCGGATGACATCTATCCAAAGTGGCAAACCTTCGTGAAGCCGTTGAAAAAGCCGGAAGGTAAGAAAAATCTTGACTTCCACAATGCTCAGGCGGCGGCTAGAAAAGATGTGGAGAGAGCATTTGGGATTTTGCAAGCCCAATTTGCTATTGTGAGAGGACCGACTAGATTTTAGGATCAGAAAATGTTTTGGTACATCATGCACGCTTGTGTGATCATGCACAACATGATCATCAAGAATGAGCGTGGTCAAGATTTAGACTACTCACAGTATGAGCTCTTGGGACATCCCGTGCGAGTGCGACGGAGGGCTGAAAGAGTAGCCCGTTTTATTGCCTCCTATCATGCCATTCGGCATCCCGCAACGCACAATGAACTTCAGAATGATCTGATTGAAGAGTGGTGGGCATGACATGAACGACAAAGAGCATAATTTCTGCATTCGACATTGTATTGTTGAACTATTTGTTGTGTTTATTGCATTATTTGTTGTACTGAACGATAAACTATTTGTTTGAGTTGTAATGATAATGAAATTGAACTATTTATTGTTGAATTTTTTTGTTTGATCATTTTTGCACCTCGTTTTTGAAATGTATATGTGGTTTGTGCGTGCTGCGCGCGCTGTATTTTTGCGGCTGCTGGAGCGGCGCGCGCTGCATTATAGCGCGGCTGCTGGAGCCAGCGCTGGCGGCTGCGCTAAACCGGTCGAAGCGCGCGCGGTAAACAGTTTTTTTGCGCGCGGCGTGAAGCGCGGCTGTTGGAGATGCTCTAAGCATCCGACTAAAAAAAGTACAAAACCGGTCGCCGTTGCAGATTGGATTCTTTTATTTTTTTAGCCAAATATTTGACACTCGAAAATGTGGGTGCACTTCTCAATAAACCAAGTTAAGACATACGCCTCTTCTTCTTCTTCTTCTTTAGTTTTTCATTCAGAAGTGGTTGTTGCTCGAACAAACATGGGATCTCCATTTTTCATTCTTTTTAAAAGAAACACAGAAGCAAAGCACGCATTGCTGCTCTCTTTTTTTTCGAGAAAAATTCCAATCTATTCATTTTTAATCATGGCAGTACAACGAATATCAGAAATAATAGAAATTACATTCAGATCTGTAGACCACCTAGTGACGACTACCAGCACTGAAGCGAGCCGAAGGCGCGTCGCCGTTATTGCCCCTCCATCGCCGGAGTCGGGCACAACTTGTTGTAGTAGACAGTCGGGAAGTCATCGTGCTAAGGCCCTGTAGGACCAATGCACCAGAACAACAACCGCCGCAGATGAAGAATAACGTAGATCAGAAAGATCCAATCCGAAGACACACGAACGTAGACGAACAACGACGAGATTCTAGCAAATCCACCAAAGACAGATCCGCAAGAGACACACCTCCACACGCCCACCGATGGTGCTAGACGCACCGTCGGAACAGGGGCTAGGCGGGGAGACATTTATTCAATCTTTAGGGAGCCACTGCCGTCTCGTCTTTCTGAGCAGGACATAAACCCTAGCAAGACTGAAAGAAACGACTAAAAACGAAACCCTCCCTCCGGCACTTGTCGAGATCCACCACGCCCCCATCGGAGAGGAGGCGGACCTGCGGTGGCGCCGGCGGGAGGCAGAAACCCTAACTTTTTTGTGGAGGATCCGCATTGCTGCTGTTCTTTGGGCAAAACACAGCAAATACAAAATGACTGCATTACATCGCTATCATCTATGCATCATCCGCAAACACAACAAATAACCGACATCTAACGCATCTGCGGAGCCCATCGATCTTGCTCATCGGTGGAGTGGCGCAACCAGCTGCTTCACGCCGATCTGGCGGGCTGGAGCTCACGCATATGGCATGGGGCTTCATGGGTCCAAGCTGGCCGGCCGCGATTGTCCTACGACTTAGCGGATCCCAATCTCTCAGTGGAGCAACGCAATGGCGTCGTTGGCCATTTCATCGTCTCACCTCTAGCTTGATCAGACAATGTTGCAATGGCGGTGTTGCCCATTTCATGGTCTCAACTCTAGCTTGATCAGATAATGTTGACGCGCCCTTGTTGAAGGTCCGGACATCCGAAATCACACTAATCGAAACCAAACCTAGGGGAGGTGTAGGGGAGCCTGGACACGCCAGGGAGGCGGGGACACAATATAACTTCACCAAATATACTATTTGTTCTGTGTTTATATCAGTTTGCTGCTGAAGTTTCGGAACAACATTTCACACAACAAACTTATTTTAGATCACATTTACATGCTAGCTTAAAATGATTTCTCAGTGATAGTTAAGCTCCCTCTTCTGTTCAAAATAATTCCCCGAGCTCCGGGAGATTTGTCTGCAAGGGTTTAACACCTCCACCTCAAGTATGCTGACAAAACGTGGCAACTTGCAAAGATGAGCTGCTCTTTCAGTGTTCAGTCAGCATACAGTACACGGTAGCACCAAGGTTTCCATAAGAACAAAAGGTTGTGAATGTTTGGAAAGAAATATATGACAAAGTAAACAGAGTATCTCGGAATCAAACCGATCAACAACATTTTCTTAGACAAAAGGCATTACGTCTTAAGAAGGCCCCAAAATGGTCACACGATACAAAGCTTACGGTGCAAGGTACTCCTCACTCAAACACACAGAACATAAGAGAAATTAAAATGACACCTTACAGTCAATGATGCCCTCCTCACTCAAACCCCAAAGAGAAGAAAATAAACGAAGCAACAAGGGATCAGCTAACTGCCTTGAGGAAGATCACAGCCCCGTGCAGCAACCATGAGCATCATCGACATCATTTAACTATCAAAGGGATCAGCCTTCCTAATATCATGTATGTGCATGTTACAGTCACCATAAACTCTTTTAAAATCAAATCGAGCATTTCTAGAGGCTCTGTTATCCAGCTGCAGACGCCTCTGTTGATTAGCCATCCATTTCTCACTGGGGCCACCAAAGAGGCCGAATCTCATTATTTTGAGCACCCTTGCATTCAGAACAAAGAACTTGGCGAAGTTAACGTCGGGTCTCATGCCCTCATAGCCGTCCAATGCAATTTTTCTGAGATGCAGATCAAGGCATTCAATTGGATCGAGCATATCATGTTGCCACACATTTTTCATATCCTTCCTAAGCGATGACTGCAGAAGAAAAGAGAAAAAAAATAAGCATAGAAAGAATTAACCTTTTCCGTCAAAACAAAATAACCACTTCAAAGATGGCATCTATTAACATCAGATGACTTTCACTGATGCGTAAATTCAGGATTATTGAACAAAATAGTTCCCTAGAGCTAGAAGGTTCCTTTTATTACCTTCAAAGTTTCCAGGGTGCAACTTTGACCACTAGATTTATCAACATAAACTTGGGAAACAACAAAAACTTAATTGTGGATGTTAATTTAAACAAATATTGTATCAGTCGTCCAAGCTTGGCACCGAGAAAGTTGCCCCCTCCGTCTCATAATATAAGAGCGTTTTTTACACTACACTAGTATCAAAAACGCTCTTATATTATGTGACGGGGGGAGTATATGATTGAACAAAGATAAAAACCTCTTTGAACATGTTTAACACCATGCCATTTTTTCAATTTTTGCTGGAGTTGTTAACATTTAACAGCAAGAATTTCACCTGGATGTATAGCTTCTCCGTGCAGGGAAAACATCTAAGAAATCCAATAACTATATCCAGATTAGGACCGATAGATTCTAGGGCCAAGATCTTCACTGTGCGCACCGGCCCGATGAAGTTCATGGGGATCATTTCCTGGAAAAAAAGGGTAAATACGTCAAGAAATATTCCACCAAAATGTATGTTCCAAGAAGAAGGCTGGTTATACCTTAACAATTGTGGTTCCAGTCACGGGTTTGAAGATTTCGGTAGGCACATAGCCCAGCACCGTCAGTTTAGGCGCTGCAATGATTCTGATTGTCCTTGGGCCATTTCTATTAGATGAAGTCAATCTCTCAAGGCATGGTGCATCCTCAATGACAAGCTCATGAAACACATCTGCTTTGGAGTTGGAATATACAGAGACACCAATACTCCAAAGAGTCGGTGAGAAGATCCGGACAGTGCTGAGCCCGCTGATGCTGTGAAGCTCAAGGGCCTCGAGCACAATGCAGCTTGCGAGCAGGCGGTGGATGGCCGCCTCCGAGATAACAACATCATACAAATAGAGCAGCTTCAGCCGTGGCAGAAGAAGTGCAGGGGTAGTATTAATCTCAGTGAAATTGGCACCGTGAGATTTCGGCGCCACGATGACCCTGATTGTCTTTGGGCCAAGAGATGGACCCGTTGAGATCAATCGCTCAAGGCAAGGTGCATCCTCAATGACAAGCTCCTGAAACACCACATCTGCTTCCGGGTGGGAACATACAGAGACATCAATACTCTGGAGAGTCGGTGACACGATTCGGACGGCGCTGAACCCGCTGAGGCTCTGAAGCTTAAGGCGCTCGAGCACAATGCAGCCTGCGAGCAGGCGGCGGATGGCCGCCTCCGAGATCACGACGTCGTACAGATTGAGCTGCCTCAGCCGAGGAAGAACAAGCGCTG
This sequence comes from Triticum dicoccoides, assembly GCF_002162155.2. Lineage (NCBI taxonomy): Eukaryota > Viridiplantae > Streptophyta > Magnoliopsida > Poales > Poaceae > Triticum > Triticum dicoccoides. The sequence continues at coordinate 552,573,438 of NC_041389.1, forward strand.
GGGCAGCACTAATCTCGGGGAAATCGCAGCCACCGATGCTGACGGCGCGTAGGGTGGGCGCGAATCGGAGCACGGAAGGCGGTAGCGGGCGTGGTGGCCTGGTGCCCCCGTTGCGGGAGTAGGTGTCACCGGAGGAGGTGAAGCCGAGCTCCGCGAGGCCATCGAGGGCGGGGGACCGAAACCAGCCGTCGAACTTGGCGTAGCGTTCGCGGCCGAGGCGGATGCCGTAGAGGGCGAGGTGGCGGGCGGGGCCAGGGTGCGCGGCGAGGATCTTGGAGCAAAGTTTTAAATAGCGCGCTAAGCATCTTAGCGCCGGACCTCTTTCAAATGCTATAGCGTGCTATATCGAAGCTATAGCGCGCTATTTAAAATGTTTGTTCATTTGTTTGGACCAAAGTCTCTTAGCGCAAGACCTTTTGTCTGGATTCTAGGGCCAATAACTATATCCATTTGTTTGGACCAAAGTCTCATTTCAAAATCCTTCACTCTCTTCTTCCATTCCCCGCTGCTCTTCGCCCAATTCCTACTCTTTTCTTTCACCCTCTCTTCCCTTCCGCCGTCGACGCATGGAACCGTTGGAGAACATGTCGGAGATAGAGCCGACGGAGGTGCCAAAAGATTCGAGCATCATGCTCGTCCGGAAGATCAGCTCGGAGACGCGGCAAAATTGTCGCGTCAAAGCGAAGGCCGCAAAAGAGGAGAAGCTTAAAAAGCGGTTGGCCTCCGATAGGTCTGGTGGTGACGATGGGCGCGGGGCTCATGGTGGACGAGGCGGTCGGCGTGGCCGTGGCGAACGCCGGCAGATGGGCGCGCCATTAGTATAGACAGCGTACTGCTACGCCGCCAAGAAGCTCGGAACCCCCGACAACAACAACACCAAAAACATTGGACTCTTAACTCTGGGTGTCGGTATTGGCCCTCCATCTGATCCCCCTACGGGGTGTTGCGGGCCATCATCACGGTATAAGCATCCGGTTTTCCTTTCCCTTTCTGTTTTGATGACACACGGAACAAAACCGGTCGCCGTTGCAGAGTTGGGTTCTCTTTTGAGCCAAATATTTCAACATGATAAGTATATAGGGTGTGGCCAGGTCTCGGCCAACCGAGATTTATCCAATTCTCAACCAAGTGACATAACATGTTAAAGAGAAAAAAGAAAAAACTGAAAATAAAATTTTGCACGGATCTCAATGTAATATCTCACAGATATAGCATCGATCAAGACTTATAGCATCGATCAAGACTTAACAAAGTCTCAGTCAATTAAGACTTAGCAAGACTGTTACTTTTTCATTCACAAGTGATTGTTGTTTGAACAAACATGTGATCTCAATTTTTTAATATTTTTTGAAGAAAGCCAGAAGCAAAGCACGCATTGCTGTTGTTGTTTGGGTAAACACAGCAAATACAAATGACTGCATTACATCGCTGTCATCTATACATCGTCTGTCCTCCTCGTCCGCAAACACAACAAATAACTGACGTCTGAAGCATCTGCATAACCCATTGATGGTGCTCATCGGTGGAGTGGCGCAACCAGCAGCTTCATGCTGATCTGGCGGGTGGAGCTCACGCTTATGGCATGGGGCGGGTCCAAGCTCGCCGGTTCAGTGGTGGAGGGTCGTGGTCGGTCGGCGGGTGGAAAGGGCTCCTACCCCGCCGCCGACCTAGCCTCCTCCCCCCGCCGGCGCGCGCACCCTAGCCCGTCCCCCCTCTCCCCCTTCCCTCAGCCCCCATTCGCTTGCCCCTCCCCCTTGGGCGGCGGGCGAAACCCCAGTTCTCCCCTCTCCTCCACCCTCCTCCCCGTCCTTCTCCCCCTCGCCACCGCCGGCTTGGGCCACCGGGCCCTACCCGCACGGCGCTGGCGGCGGCTGTTGGGAAATGTAGCATGCAATTTTAAAAAATTTCCTACGCTCATGCAAGATCTATCTAGGAGATGCATAGCAATGAGAGGGGGAGAGTGTGTCCACGTACCCTCGTAGACCGAAAGCGAAAGCGTTAACTTAACGCGGTTGATGTAGTCGAACGTCTTCTCGAATCAACCGATCAAGTACCGAACGTACGTCATCTCCGAGTTCTGCACACGTTCAACTCGATGGCATCCCTCGAACTCTTGATCCAGTAGAGGCACGAAGGAGTCGATGAGTTCCGTCAGCATGACGGCGTGGTGACGGTGATGGTGATGTGATCCGCACAAGGCTTCGCCTAAGCATTATGACAATATGACCGGAGGAGTAAACGATGGAGGAGGGCACTACACACGGCTAAGAAACAATTGTTGTGCTTTGGGGTGCCCCTTGCCCCCGTATATAAAGGAGGGAGAGGGGAGAGGGCCGGCCTAGAGCGTGCCCAAGTGGGGGAGTCCAACTAGGACTCCTAGTCCTAGTCGGTCCCCCTTCCTTTCCAACGGAGGGGGAAAGAGGGAAGTGGAGGGAGAAAAGGAGAAGGAAACACTACAATGGAAAACCTTATACACAACATCTTAGCAGTAGCGCTGGACAAAACAGGGCGCTACTGCTACTTAGTAGTAGCATGTTTAAATAAATCGCGCTACTGCTACTATTTTAGCAGTAGCGCGTTCTCCTAAAGCGCGCTCCTGCTATACTTGTACATGGCGTAGATGGCTAGCCCCACTTAGCAGTAGCACGGTTTCCTAATCAGCGCTACTGCTAAGTCCCCTAGTAGTAGCGTGTTTCTCTGAAATGCGCTACTACTTACTTACCTTATACTAGAGCGGTTCACTGCACCCTCTCACTCACTCTCTCCCTCTTAGTCGCTCTCGCCCGCGCCGAACCCATCGTCCACCGCCGCCGCGCTGCTCCACGCCGAGGTAATCCCTTCTCCCCTCCTCCTCCGTCCGCCCTCCTCCCACCGCCCCTCCCTCCTCCTCCTCCGGCCGCCCCCTCCCTCCTCATCCTCCGGCCGCCCCCTCTCCCTCCACCCC
>NC_041389.1:552576850-552627168 GCF_002162155.2 Triticum dicoccoides
TCCTTCTTCCTCCTCCCTCCATCTCTTTTTTTTCTATTTTTTACTATTGTATAATTTAGTTTTTTTTACTGTTTTTAGTAAGTGTTTAAAATAATTAGTAAGTAAATTAATAAACTAGTTGAACTAGTTTGGTTTTAGTAAGAACTAGTTGAATTAATAGAACTAATGTATTTTTAGTAAGAAAATTAATATAACTAGTTGAACCAGTTTAGTTTTAGAAAGAGCTAGTTTATTTCTATTTATAGTAAGTTATTTTTAGTAAGAACTAGTTGAATTAATAGAACTAGTTGAACATGTCACATTTTTTTAGTAAGAACTATTCGGGATGTATTAGTGATAACTTATAGGGTTTTTGTTTTTGCAGAAATCAAGGAGCCCCTCCATCATCCCCGCTGTCGTCCCCATCACCGACCCCCTCTGACCTCGAGGTGAGACCAACCAAATCTCCATGTCAATATGAGTCCTATAAGATATGATGTAGATAAAAACATGTATATCTTGTGTTGCAAAAATAGGATATGTGGTTGCCCAAGTGGCCGGTCATGTTTGCAGTTTACACCTCCGAGTGGCCTATGTTTTGTCGGAGTTGATTAATTTTCGTTCCGACAAATTTTAGGCGCTCGATATGTCCTGTTTTAGCAAAGGTCATGCCGGAATTTTCCGTGAATTTTGGCATGACTTGTGCTAGAATATGTAGGAAATATCGAGTGGCCTGGATTTTCTAGAAAGATAATTAAACGATATTTCAGGTTGACTTTAAGACTGTCGAGGCCGAAGAATCCCAACTGTTATCGTGGGGGTCGTTTCTCCTTCTTCTCCGGGTGCTAGACCTTTGTTATGCACTAGGGGAAGGAGGAGTAACGACCATCACCGACGGTCACAAATGTCAGAGAGGAATCAATGAGGGAGAGTATCCACCATATATGAGAGGACAAAGAATCCCGACTGTTGTCGTGGGGGTAGCTTCTCCTTCGTTCTCATGTGCTAGACAATTTGGTGTAATGCACTCAGGAACGAAAGGAGGAGCTACCATCACCGACGGTCGAATATATACACCACGTGAGCTGAGAGTTTTCAAGAAAAGACTCGACAGACCCATAGTCAACACGTGATGAATAATAATGAACTAATTTAGCTTTTGTAGTACATATATTTAATTGTACAAGTTTAATCTTTGAATTATGAACATAGGAAATGTCATCGAATAAAGAAGGTCCCGTGGAGTGCTCCTGGTGCGGCGACAACCGGGGTTTCTGCGACAGGCCTCACCTGGACGAAGGTCGGTGCTTCAACATTAAGCTCGAGGAGGCCTTCGATTGTGAAACGGTACGCTACGATGCTAAGTGTTTTTTCGTAATTAAGCTCGACTTCTACTACTTCAACGTGTAATTTTCGTCTTTTACAATTCGACTAGCTTATCCCATGCCATGCAAGACGCTATGTCTTGGAGAGGATGTGTTTTGAAGATCATGAGAGGAATGAAACAAAGAAAATTAACCTAAGGACCCATCATGGTATGGATTTTGAGGTAAATCTATACAATTCTGAGAGCGTATCCAATTTTGGTTGCCCGGGTTGGGAAGCACTTTGGAAGATGTATGATTTTCAAGAGGGTATGTTTATCACCATGGATCTTAGTGATCCTCACATCGACCAAGACAATTTGGACATTTGGGTTCTTGTTGATACGCTTCCAATTCTACCGCTATGTGAGTTCCTCAAACATAGTTATTAAGTAATTTATATTGTTTATTCCAAAATAGTTGAGAACTTATTTCCATTGATAGCTTATTTTCATTCTTTAAAGAGTGTGCGGAAGATGGTAGACAGAACCAACTGCACCGATGGCTCTGAGTTAACTTATCAATAGAAAAATCATCTGGTTGCATATTGTACTGACATTGAGAATTACAATGCCTTTTATCAAACTCCTCCAAATTATGGTGAATACGTGCCACTAGTGCATGTGTTGAACAACAATAACTTCCATGGAGATTTGCTGGTAAGATTTTTTACTATTACGACATCCATGCATCTTTTGCATACTTCTAAAACTGAACTACATTGCTAACTATGAAGTTATGACTATGTTTTTCAACAGAAAATCCCGATGGATTGTGTGCCTCATTTGATGTATCAGAATGGCCGTCTTGATATTCTGAACATACAGCCAGGTCGTCCTATGAATCTCACCTGTGCATACTGGATTTCTAAAAATGGTGAACACATGATAATCAAAGAATGGAAGAAATGTGTGGACATTCGTAAGGAGGTTCTTGGAAGCAACATTGCGCGAAAGGCAAGAATTGGAGACAGGATAATCTCCATTCTCCTTAATGGAGAGTCAGGGGCTATCTTGTTTTATGTTATTTTACCCAAGATAATATAGTAGGTCCTAAGAGAATGTAGTAGGTCCTATGAGGTACAATATGTTTATGAGAGTTGATGATGATGAGTGGTTGTGATTATGTCTAGTGACCAACTTGTTGGGGAACGTTGCAGAAAACAAAAATTTTCCTACTCGTTTCACCAAGATCATCTAGGAGTTCATCTAGCAACGAGTGATTAGATGCATCTACATACCTTTGTAGATCGCGCACGGAAGCGTTCAAAAGAACGGTGATGATGTAGTCGTACTCGACGTGATCCAAATCACCGATGACCAGCGCCGAACGGACGGCACCTCCGCGTTCAACACACGTACGGAACAGCCACGTCTCCTCCTTCTTGATCCAGCAAGGGAGGGAGGAGAGGTTGAGGGAGATGGCACCAACAGCAGCACGACGGCGTGGTGTTGATGGAGCTGCAGTACTCCGGCAGAGCTTCGCTAAGCACTATGGAGGTGGAGGAGGTGTTGGAGAGGGAGAAGGAGGCAACCAAAGGCCAAGGCGTTCAGGTATGAAGTCCCTCCTCTCCCCCACTATATATAGGAGGGCCAAGGGGGGTGGCCGGCCCTAGGAGATCCAATCTCCTAGGGGGTGCGGCGGCCAAGGGGGGTTTCCCTCCCCCCCAAGGCACCTAGGAGGTGCCTTCCCCTCCTAGGACTCTTCCCCCTTCAAACCCTAGGCACATGGGCCTATGTGGGGATGGTGCCCTTGGCCCATTAGGCCAAGGCGCACCCCCTACAGCCCATGTGGCCCCCCGGGACAGGTGGACCCACCCGGTGGACCCCCGGGACCCTTCCGGTGGTCCTGGTACAATACCGATAACCCCAAAACTTGTCCCGATGCCCGAAACAGGACTTCCCATATATAAATCTTTACCTCCGGACCATTCCGGAACTCCTCGTGACGTCCGGGATCTCATCCGGGACTCCGAACAACATTCGGGTTACTGCATATACATATCCCTACAACCCTAGCGTAACTGAACCTTAAGTGTGTAGACCCTACGGGTTCGGGAGACAAGCAGACATGACCGAGACGACTCTCCGGTCAATAACCAACAGCGGGATCTGGATACCCATGTTGGCTCCCACATGCTCCACGATGATCTCATTGGATGAACCACGATGTCGAGGATTCTATCAACCCCGTACGCTATTCCCTTTGTCTATCGATATGTTACTTGCCCGAGATTCGATCGTCGGTATCCCAATACCTCGTTCAATCTCGTTACCGGCAAGTCACTTTACTCGTACCGTAATGCATGATCCCGTGACCAGACACTTGGTCACTCTGAGCTCATTATGATGATGCATTACCGAGTGGGCCCAGTGATACCTCTCCGTCATACGGAGTGACAAATCCCAGTCTTGATCCATGTCGCCCAACAGACACTTTCGGAGATACCCGTAGTCTACCTTTATAGTCACCCAGTTACGTTGTGACGTTTGGCATACCCAAAGCACTCCTACGGTATCCGGGAGTTACACGATCTCATGGTCTAAGGAAAAGATACTTTGACATTGGAAAACTCTAGCAAACGAACTATACGATCTTGTGCTATGTTTAGGATTGGGTCTTGTCCATCACATCATTCTCCCAATGATGTGATCTCGTTATCAATGACATCTAGTGTCCATAGTCAGGAAACCATGACTATCTGTTGATCAACGAGCTAGTCAACTAGAGGCTCACTAGGGACATGTTGGTGTCTGTTATTCACACATGTATTACGATTTCCGGATAACACAATTATAGCATGAATAAAGACAATTATCATGAACAAGGAAATATAATAATAATGCTTTTATTATTGCCTCTAGGGCATATTTCCAACAGTCTCCCACTTGCACTAGAGTCAATAATCTAGTTACATTGTGATGAATCGAACACCCATGGAATTCTGGTGTTGATCATGTTTTGCTCTAGGGAGAGGTTTAGTCAAGGGATCTGCTACATTCAGGTCCGTATGTACTTTACAAATCTCTATGTCTCCATCTTGAACATTTTCACGAATGGAGTTGAAGCGACGCTTGATGTGCCTTGTCTTCTTGTGAAACCTGGGCTCCTTGGCAAGTGCAATAGCTCCAGTGTTGTCACAGAAGAGCTTGATCGGCCCCGACGCATTGGGTATGACTCCTAGGTCGGTGATGAACTCCTTCACCCATATTGCTTCATGTGCTGCCTCCGAGGCTGCCATGTACTCCGCTTCACATGTAGATCCCGCCACGACGCTTTGCTTGCAACTGCACCAGCTTACTGCCCCACCATTCAAAATATACACGTATCCGGTTTGTGACTTAGAGTCATCCAGATCTGTGTCGAAGCTAGCGTCGACGTAACCCTTTACGACGAGATCTTCGTCACCTCCATAAACGAGAAACATTTCCTTAGTCCTTTTCAGGTACTTCAGGATATTCTTGACCGCTGTCCAGTGTTCCTTGCCGGGATTACTTTGGTACCTTCCTACCAAACTGACGGCAAGGTTAACATCAGGTCTGGTACACAGCATGGCATACATAATAGAACCTATGGCTGAGGCATAGGGGATGACGCTCATCTCTTCTATATCTTCTGCCGTGGTCGGACATTGAGCTGAGCTCAATTTCATACCTTGTAACACAGGCAAGAACCCCTTCTTGGATTGATCCATATTGAACTTCTTCAATATCTTATCAAGGTATGTGCTTTGTGAAAGACCTATGAGGCGTCTCGATCTATCTCTATAGATTTTGATGCCTAATATATAAGCAGCTTCTCCAAGGTCCTTCATTGAAAAACTTTTATTCAAGTAGGCCTTGATGCTGTCCAAAAGTTCTATATCATTTCCCATCAAAAGTATGTCATCTACATATAATATGAGAAATGCTACAGAGCTCCCACTCACTTTCTTGTAAACGCAGGCTTCTGCATAAGTCTGTGTAAACCCAAACGCTTTGATCATCTCATCAAAGCGAATGTTCCAACTCCGAGATGCTTGCACCAGCCCATAAATCGAGCGTTGGAGCTTGCACACTTTGTCAGCATTCTTAGGATCGACAAAACCTTCCGGCTGCATCATATACAATTCCTCCTTAAGGAAACCATTAAGGAATGCCGTTTTGACGTCCATTTGCCAAATTTCATAATCATAAAATGCGGCAATTGCTAACATGATTCGGACGGACTTCAGCTTCGCTACCGGTGAGAAAGTCTCATCGTAGTCAACCCCTTGAACTTGTCGATAACCCTTAGCGACAAGCCGAGCTTTATAGATGGTCACATTACCATCCGCGTCTGTCTTCCTCTTAAAGATCCATTTATTTTCTATGGCTCGCCGCTCAACGGGCAAGTCAGTCAAAGTCCATACTTTGTTTTCATACATGGATCCTATCTCGGATTTCATGGCTTCCAGCCATTTGTCGGAATCCGGTCCCGCCATCGCTTCTTCATAGTTCGAAGGTTCACCGTTGTCTAACAACATGATTTCCAAGATAGGGTTGCCGTACCACTCTGGTGCGGAACGTGTCCTTGTGGACCTTCGAATTTCAGTAGGAGCTTGATCAGAAGTATCTTGATCATTATCATTAACTTCCTCTCTAGTCGGTGCTGGCACCTCAGGAACATTTTCTTGAGTTGCGCCATTTTCCGGTTCAAGAGGCAATACTTCATCAAGCTCTACTTTCCTCCCACTTACTTCTTTCGAGAGAAACTCTTTCTCCAGAAAGGACCCATTCTTGGCAACAAAGATCTTGCCTTCGGATCTGAGGTAGAAGGTGTACCCAATAGTTTCTTTTGGGTATCCTATGAAGACGCATTTTTCCGACTTGGGTTCGAGCTTTTCAGGTTGAAGTTTCTTGACATAAGCATCGCATCCCCAAACTTTTAGAAACGACAGCTTAGGTTTCTTTCCAAACCATAATTCATACGGTGTCGTCTCAACGGATTTCGACGGAGCCCTATTTAAAGTGAATGCGGCAGTCTCTAAAGCATAGCCCCAAAAGGAAAGCGGTAGAATTGGTAAGAGACATCATAGATCGCACCATATCTAACAGAGTGCGATTACGACGTTCGGACACACCATTACGCTGAGGTGTTCCAGGCGGCGTGAGTTGTGAAACTATTCCACATTTTCTTAAGTGTGCCCCAAACTCGTGACTCAAGTATTCTCCTCCACGATCTGATCGTAGAAACTTGATTTTCCTGTCACGTTGATTTTCAACCTCACTCTGAAATTCCTTGAACTTTTCAAAGGTTTCAGACTTGTGTTTCATTAAGTAGATATACCCATACCTACTTAAATCATCAGTGAGAGTGAGAACATAACGATAGCCACCGCGAGCCTCAACACTCATCGGACCGCACACATCAGTATGTATGATTTCCAATAAGTCGGTTGCTCGCTCCATTGTTCCTGAGAACGGAGTCTTGGTCATTTTACCCATAAGGCATGGTTCGCACGTGTCAAATGATTCATAATCAAGAGACTCTAAAAGTCCATCAGTATGGAGCTTCTTCATACGTTTGACACCTATGTGACCAAGGCGGCAGTGCCACAAGTATGTGGGACTATCATTTTCAACCTTATTTCTTTTGGTACTCACATTATGAACATGTGTAGCATCACGTTCGAGATTCATAAAGAATAAACCATTCACCATAGGAGCATGACCATAAAACATATCTCTCATAAAAATGGAACAACCATTATTCTCAGATTTAAAAGAGTAGCCATCTCGAATTAAACGAGATCCCGATACAATGTTCATGCTCAAAGCTGGCACTAAATAACAATTATTAAGGTTTAAAACTAATCCCGAAGGGAGATGCAGAGGTAGCGTGCCGACGGCGATCACATTGACCTTGGAACCATTCCCGACGCGCATCGTCACCTCGTCCTTTGCCAGTTTCCGCTTATTCCGCAGCCCCTGCTTTGAGTTACAAATGTGAGCAACTGCACCGGTATCAAATACCCAGGAGCCACTACGGGCACTAGTAAGGTACACATCAATTACATGTATATCACATATACCTTTGGTTTTGCCGGCCTTCTTATCCGCTAAGTACTTAGGGCAGTTCCGCTTCCAGTGACCGCTTCCCTTGCAATAAAAGCACCCAGTCTCGGGCTTGGGTCCATTCTTTGGCTTCTTCCCGGCAGCTTGCTTGCCGGGCGCGGCAACCTCCTTGCCGTCCTTCTTGAAGCTCTTTTTACCCTTGCCTTTCTTGAACTTAGTGGTTTTATTGATCATCAACACTTGATGTTCCTTCCTGACTTCTACCTCCGCTGATTTCAGCATAGCAAATACCTCAGGAATGGTCTTTTCCATCCCCTGCATATTGAAGTTCATCACAAAGCTCTTGTAGCTTGGTGGAAGCGACTGGAGGATTCTGTCAATGACCGCATCATCCGGGAGATTAACTCCTAGCTGAGTCAAGCGGTTATGCAACCCAGACATAGTGAGTATGTGCTCACTGACAGAACTGTTTTCCTCCATCTTACAGCTGAAGAATTTGTCGGAGACTTCATATCTCTCGACCCGGGCATGAGCTTGGAAAACCATTTTCAGCTCTTCGAACATCTCATATGCTCCATGTCTCTCAAAACGCTTTTGGAGCCCCGGCTCTAGGCTGTAAAGCATGCCGCACTGAACGAGGGAGTAGTCATCGAAACGTGCCTGCCAAGCGTTCATAACATCTTGTTCTGCAGGGAGAACGGGTGCATCACCAAGCGGTGCTTGTAGGACATAATCTTTCTTGGCAGCTATGAGGATGATCCTCAGGTTCCGGACCCAGTCCGTATAGTTGCTGCCATCGTCTTTCAGCTTAGTTTTCTCTAGGAACGCGTTGAAGTTGAGGACTACGTTGGCCATTTGATCTACAAGACATATTGTAAAGATTTTAGACTAAGTTCATGATAATTAAGTTCAACTAATCAAATTATAAGTGAACTCCCACTTAGATTAGACATCCCTCTAGTCATCTAAGTATTACATGATCCGAGTTAAACTAGACCGTGTCCGATCATCACGTGAGACGGACTAGTCAACATCGGTGAACATCTTCATGTTGATCGTATCTTCTATACGACTCATGCTCGACCTTTCGGTCTTCTGTGTTCCGAGGCCATGTCTGTACATGCTAGGCTCGTCAAGTCAACCTAAGTGTTTGCATGTGTAAATCTGTCTTACACCCGTTGTATGTGAACGTCTGAATAAAACACCCGATCATCACGTGGTGTTTTGAAACAGCGAACTGTCGCAACGGTGCACAGTTAGGGGGAACACTTCTTGAAATTAGTGTGAGGGATCACCTTATTTACTACCGTCGTTCTAAGTAAACAAGATGCAAAACATGATAAACATCACATGCAATCAAATAATAAACGTGACATGATATGGCCAATATCACATAGCTCCTTTGATCTCCATCTTGGGGCTCCATGATCATCTTGTCACCGGCTTGACACCATGATCTCCATCATCATGATCTCCATCATCGTGTCTACATGAAGTTGCTCGCCAACTATTACTTCTACTACTATGGCTAACGCGTTTAGCAGTAAAGTAATTTACATGGCGTTTCTTGATGACACGCAGGTCATATAAAAGAATAAAGACAACTCCTATGGCTCCTGCCGGTTGTCATACTCATCGACATGCAAGTCGTGATTCCTATTACAATAGCATGAACATCTCATACATCACATATAGATCATTCATCATTCATCAAAACTTTGGCCATATCATATCACAAACCACTTGCTGCAAAAACAAGTTAGACGTCCTCTAATTGTTGTTGCAAGTTTTACGTGGCTGAACTAGGGTTCTAGCAAGAACATTTTCTTACCTACGTTAAAGCCACAACGTGATTTGTCAACTTCTATTTACCCTTCATAAGGACCCTGTTCATCGATTCCGCTCCAACTAAAGCAGGAGAGACAGACACCCGCTAGCCACCTTATGCAACTAGTGCATGTTAGTCGGTGGAACCGGTCTCACGTAAGCGTACGTGTAAGGTTGGTCCGGGCCGCTTCATCCCACAATACTGCTGAAGCAAGAAAGGACTAGTAACGGCAAGAAAGTTGACAAATCTACGCCCACAACAAATTGTGTTCTACTCGCGCAAGAAGAACTACGCATAGACCTAGCTCAGGATGCCACTGTTGGGGAACGTTGCAGAAAACAAAAATTTTCCTACTCGTTTCACCAAGATCATCTAGGAGTTCATCTAGCAACGAGTGATTAGATGCATCTACATACCTTTGTAGATCGCGCACGGAAGCTTTCAAAAGAACGGTGATGATGTAGTCGTACTCGACGTGATCCAAATCACCAATGACCAGCGCCGAACGGACGACACCTCCGCGTTCAACACACGTACGGAACAGCCACGTCTCCTCCTTCTTGATCCAGCAAGGAAGGGAGGAGAGGTTGAGGGAGATGGCACCAACAGCAGCACGACGGCGTGGTGTTGATGGAGCTGCAGTACTCCGGCAGAGCTTCGCTAAGCACTATGGAGGTGGAGGAGGTGTTGGAGAGGGAGAAGGAGGCAACCAAAGGCCAAGGCGTTCAGGTATGAAGTCCCTCCTCTCCCCCACTATATATAGGAGGGCCAAGGGGGGTGGCCGGCCCTAGGAGATCCAATCTCCTAGGGGGTGCGGCGGCCAAGGGGGGTTTCCCTCCCCCCCAAGGCACCTAGGAGGTGCCTTCCCCTCCTAGGACTCTTCCCCCTTCAAACCCTAGGCGCATGGGCCTATGTGGGGCTGGTGCCCTTGGCCCATTAGGCCAAGGCGCACCCCCTACAGCCCATGTGGCCCCCCGGGACAGGTGGACCCACCCGGTAGACCCCCGGGACCCTTCCGGTGGTCCCGGTACAATATCGATAACCCCAAAACTTGTCCCGATGCCCGAAACAGGACTTCCCATATATAAATCTTTACCTCCGGACCATTCCGGAACTCCTCGTGACGTCCGGGATCTCATCCGGGACTCCGAACAACATTCGGGTTACTGCATATACATATCCCTACAACCCTAGCGTAACTGAACCTTAAGTGTGTAGACCCTACGGGTTCGGGAGACAAGCAGACATGACCGAGACGACTCTCCGGTCAATAACCAACAACGGGATCTGGATACCCATGTTGGCTCCCACATGCTCCATGATGATCTCATCTGATGAACCACGATGTCGAGGATTCTATCAACCCCGTACGCTATTCCCTTTGTCTATCGATATGTTACTTGCCCGAGATTCGATCGTCGGTATCCCAATACCTCGTTCAATCTCGTTACCGGCAAGTCACTTTACTCGTACCGTAATGCATGATCCCGTGACCAGACACTTGGTCACTCTGAGCTCATTATGATGATGCATTACCGAGTGGGCCCAGTGATACCTCTCCGTCATACGGAGTGACAAATCCCAGTCTTGATCCATGTCACCCAACAGACACTTTCGGAGATGCCCGTAGTCTACCTTTATAGTCACCCAGTTACGTTGTGACGTTTGGCATACCCAAAGCACTCCTACGGTATCCGGGAGTTACACGATCTCATGGTCTAAGGAAAAGATACTTTGACATTGCAAAACTCTAGCAAACGAACTATACGATCTTGTGCTATGTTTAGGATTGGGTCTTGTCCATCACATCATTCTCCCAATGATGTGATCTCGTTATCAATGACATCTAGTTGTTGGGGTACGTAGCAGAAATTCAAAATTTTCCTACGTGTCACCAAGATCTATCTATGGAGAGACCAGCAACGAGTAGAAAGAGAGTGCATCTACATACCCTTGTAGATCGCTAAGCGGAAGCGTTCAAGTGAACGGGGTTGATGGAGTCGTACTCGTCGTGATTCAAATCACCGATGATCAAGTGCCGAACGCACGGCACCTCCGCGTTCAACACACGTACAGCCCGGTGACGTCTCCCACGCCTTGATCCAGCAAGGAGAGAGGGAGAGGTTGATGAAGACTCCATCCAACAGCAGCACAACGGCATGGTGGTGGTGGAGGAGCGTGGCAATCCTGCAGGGCTTCGCCAAGCACCTACGGGAGAGGAGGAGGTGTCACGGGAGGGAGGGAGGCGCCAAGGGCTCAGGTGTGGATGCCCTCCCTCCCCTCCACTATATATAGGGGCAGGGGAGAAGGGGGAGGCGCAGCCTTGCCCCCTACTCCAAGAAAGGGGTGCGGCTAAGGAGGGGGGAGGAGTCCATCCTCCCCAAGGCACCTCGGAGGTGCCTTCCCCCTTTAGGACTCTTCCCTCTAGGGTTCCCTAGGCGCATGGGCCTCTTGGGGCTGGTTCCCTTGGCCCATGTAGGCCAAGGCGCACCCCCTACAGCCCATGTGGCCCCCCGGGGCAGGTGGCCCCACCCGGTGGGCCCCTGGGACCCTTCCGGTGGTCCCGGTACAATACCGATGACCCCGAAACTTGTCCCGATGGCCGAAACAGGATTTCCTATATATAAATATTTACCTCCGGACCATTCCGGAACTCCTCGTGACGTCCGGGATCTCATCCGGGACTCCGAACAACATTCGGTAACCACATACAAGCTTCCTTTATAACCCTAGCGTCATCGAACCTTAAGTGTGTAGACCCTACGGGTTCGGGAGACATGCAGACATGACCGAGACGTTCTCCGGTCAATAACCAAAAGCGGGATCTGCATACCCATGTTGGCTCCCACATGTTCCACGATGATCTCATCGGATGAACCACGATGTCAAGGACTCAATCGATCCCGTATACAATTCCCTTTGTCTAGCGGTATTTTACTTGCCCGAGATTCGATCGTCGGCATACCGATACCTTGTTCAATCTCGTTACCGGCAAGTCACTTTACTCGTTCCGTAACACATCATCCCGTGATCAACTCCTTGGTCACATTGCGCATATGATGATGTCCTACCGAGTGGGCCCAGAGATACCTCTCCGTTTACACGGAGTGACAAATCCCAGTCTCGATCCGCATAAAACAATAGATACTTTCGGAGATACCTGTAGTGCACCTTTATAGTCACCCAGTTACGTTGTGACGTTTGATACACTCAAAGCACTCCTACGGTATCTAGGAGTTACACGATCTCATGGTCAAAGGAAGAGATGCTTGACATTGGCAAAGCTCTAGCAAACGAACTACACGATCTTTGTGCTATGCTTAGGATTGGGTCTTGTCCATCACATCATTCTCCTAATGATGTGATCCCGTTATCAACGACATCCAATGTCCATAGCCAGGAAACCATGACTATCTGTTGATAACAACGAGCTAGTCAACTAGAGGCTCACTAGGGACATACTGTGGTCTATGTATTCACACGTGTATTACGATTTCCGGATAATACAGTTATAGCATGAATAAAAGACTATTATCATGAACAAAGAAATATAATAATAACTTATTTATTATTGCCTCTAGGGCATATTTCCAACAGTCTCCCACTTGCACTAGAGTCAATAATCTAGTTCACATCGCCATGTGATTAACACTCACAGGTCACATCGCCATGTGACTAATACCCAAGAGTTTACTAGAGTCAGTAGTCTAGTTCACATCACTATGTGATTAACACTCAATGAGTTTTATGTTTGATCATGTTGCTTGTGAGAGAGGTTTTAGTCAACGGGTCTGAACCTTTCAGATCCGTGTGTGCTTTACAAATCTCTATGTCATCTCCTAGATGCAGCTACCACGCTCTATTTGGAGCTATTCCAAACAACTGTTCTACTTGGAGCTATTCTAAATTATTGCTCCATTATATGTATCCGGTCTCTCTACTCAGAGCTATCCGGATAGGTGTCAAGCTTGCATCGTCGTAACCTTTACGACGAACTCTTTTCCCACCTCCATAATCGAGAAAATTCCTTAGTCCACTAGTTACTAAGGATAACTTTGACCGCTGTCCTGTGAGCCATTCTTGGATCACTCTTGTACCCCTTAACTGACTCATGGCAAGGCACACTTCAGGTGCGGTACACAGCATAGCATACTGAAGAGCCTACGTCTTAAGCATAGGGGACGACCTTTGTCCTTTCTCTCTATTCTGCCGTGGTCGAGCTTTAAGTCTTAACTTCGTACCTTACAACTCAGGCAAGAACTCCTTCTTTGACTGGTCCATCTTGAACACCTTCAAGATCATGTCAAGGTATGTGCTCATTTGAAAGTATTATTAAGCATTTTGATCTATCCTTATAGATCTTGATGCTCAATGTTCAAGTAGCTTAATCCAGGCTTTCCATTGAAAAACACTTTCAAAATAACCCTATATGCTTTCCAGAAATTCTACGTCATTTCTGATCAACAATATGTCAACAACATATACTCATCAGAAATTCTATAGTGCTCCCACTCACTTCTTTGGAAATACAAGTTTCTCATAAACTTTGTACAAACCCAAAATTTTTGATCATCATCAAAGCATACATTCCAACTCCGAGATGCTCACTCTAGTCCTTAGAAGGATTGCTGGAGCTTTGCATACTTATTAGCATCTTTCGGGATTGACAAAACCTTCCGGTTGTATCACAACCTTTCCTCATTAAAATCGTCGAGGAAACAATGTTTTGACATCCTATCTGCAAGATTTCATAAATAATGCAGTAATCGCTAATATAATTCCAACAGACTCTTAGCATCGCTACGAGTGAGAAAATCTCATCGTAGTCAACTCCTTGAACTTGTCGGAAAACATCTTAACGACAAGTCGAGCTTTCTTAATGGTGACATTTACCATCATTGTCCGTCTTCCTTTTGAAATCCATCTGTACTCATTAGCCTTATGACCATCGAGCCGTTCTGCCAAAGTCTACACTTTGTTTTCATACATGGATCCTCTCTCGGATTTTATGGCCTCAAGCCATTTATCGGAATCCGGGCCCACCATCGCTTCTCCATAGCTCGTAGGTTCATTGTTGTCTAGCAACATGACCTTCAAGACAGGATTACGTACCACTCTGAAGTAGTACGCATCCTTGTCATCCTACGAGGTTTGGGAGTGACTTGATCCGAAGTTTCATGATCAATATCATAAGCTTCCACTTCAATTGGTGTAGGTGGCACAGGAACAACTCCCTGTGCCCTGTCACACACTAGTTGAAGAGACGGTTC
The DNA here is from genome assembly GCF_002162155.2 of Triticum dicoccoides. Lineage (NCBI taxonomy): Eukaryota > Viridiplantae > Streptophyta > Magnoliopsida > Poales > Poaceae > Triticum > Triticum dicoccoides. The sequence goes on from NC_041389.1 coordinate 552,591,327, forward strand.
AATAACCTCATCAAGTCTCCACCATCCTCCCACTCAATTCTTTCGAGAGAAACTTTTCCTCGAGAAAGGACCCGATTCTAGAAACAATCCATATTGCTTTCGGATCTGAATTAGGAGGTATACCCAACTGTTTTGGGTTTCCTATGAAGATGCATTTTATCCGCTTTGGGTTCGAGCTTATCAACCTGAAACTTTTTCATATAAGCGTCGCAGCCCCAAACTTTTAAGAAACGACAACTTAGGTTTCTCTAAACCATAATTCATACGGTGTCATCTCATCGGAATTACGTGGTGCCCTATTTAAAGTGAATGTGGTTGTCTCTAATGCCTAACCCATGAACGATAGTGGTAATTCGATAAGAGACATCATGGTACGCACCATATCCAATAGGGTGCAACTATGATGTTCGGACACACCATCACACTATGGTGTTCCAGGCGGTATTAATTGTGAAACATTTTCCACAATGTCTTAATTGTGTGTCAAAACTCGTAACTCAGATATTCATCTCTATGATCGTATCATAGACATTTTATCCTCTTGTCACAATGATCTTCTACTTCACTCTGAAATTACTTGAACCATTCAATAATTCAGACTTGTGTTTCATCAAGTAAATATTCTCAACATCTACTCGAATCATCTGTGAAGTAAGAACATAACGATATTCACTGCATGCCTCAGCACTTATTGGACTGCACACATCAAAATGTGTTACTTCCAACAAGTTGCTATCTTGTTCCATCTTACTGAAACCGAGGCTTTTCAGTCATCTTGCCCATGTGGTATGATTTGCATATCTCAAGTGATTCAAAATCAAGTGAGTTCAAACGGTCCATTTGCATGGAGTTTCTTCATGCATATATACCAATAGACATGGTTCGCATGTCTCAAACTTTTCAAAAATGAGTGAGTCCAAAGATCCATCAACATGGAGCTTCTTCATGCGTTTTATACCATTATGACTTACATGGCAGTGCCACAAGTAAGTGGTACTATCATTACTATCTTATATCTTTTGGCATGAAAATGTGTATCCCTACGATCAAGATTCAATAAACCATTCCTTTAGGTGCAAGAGCACTTATTCAGGTTTAATACTAATCTCGATGGTAGAGGGTGCGTGCGATGTTTGATTATATCAAACTTGGAAACACTTCCAACACATATCGTCAGCTCTCCTTTAGATAGTCTCCGTTTATTCCGTAGCCTTTTATTTCGAGTTACTAACACTTAGCAACCGAACCGGTATCTAATACCCTGGTGCTACTAGGAGTACTAGTAAAGTACACATTAACATAATGTATATCCAATATACTTCTATCGACCTTGCCAGCCTTCTCATCTACCAAGTATCTAGGGTAATGCTGCTCCAGTGGTTGTTCCCCTTATTACAGAAGCACTTAGTCTCGGGTTTGGGTTCAACCTTGGGTTTCTTCACTTGAGCAGCAACTGAATTGCCGTTTCATGAAGTATACCTTTGTTCCCTTGCCCTTCTGGAAACTAGTGGTTTCACCAACCATCAACAATTGATGCTCCTTCTTGATTTCTACTTTCGCGGTGTCAAACATCGTGAATACCTCAAGGATCATCTTATTTATCCCTGATATGTTATAGTTCATCACGAAGCTCTAGCAGCTCGGTGGCAATGACTTTGGGAAAACATCACTATCTCATCTGGAAGATCAACTCCCACTCGATTCAAGTGATTGTTGCACTCAGACAATCTGAGCACAAGCTCAACGATTGAGCTTTTCTCCCTTAGTTTGCAGGCTAAGAAAATCGTCGGAGGTCTCATACCTCTTGACGTGGGCACGAGCCTGAAATCCCAATTTCAGCCCTCGAAACATCTCATATGTTCCGCGACGTTTCGAAAACGTCTTTGGTGCCTCAACTTAAACCATTTAACTGAACTATCACGTAGTTATCAAAACGTGTATGTCCGATGTTCGCAACATCCACAAACGACATTTGGGGTTCAGCACACTAAGCGGTGCATTAAGGACATAAGCTATCTACTGTCTGCATAATCGCTACTTTCAACTTTCAACTATATTTTCTCTAGGAACATATCTAAAACAGTAGAACTAAAGCGCGAGCTACGACATAATTTGCAAAAGGTCTTTTGACTATGTTCAGGATAATTAAGTTCATCTTATGAACTCCCACTCAGATAGACATCCCTCTAGTCATGTAAGTGATTACATGATCCGAGTCAACTAGGCCGTGTCCGATCATCACGTGAGACGGACTAGTTAACGTCGGTGAACATCTTCATGTTGATCGTATCTACCATACGACTCATGCTCGACCTTTCGGTCTCCGTGTTCCGAGGTCATGTCTGCACATGCTAGGCTCGTCAAGTTAACCCTAAGTGTTTTCGCTGTGTAAAACTGTCTTACACCCGTTGTATGTGAACGTAAGAATCCATCACACCCGATCATCACGTGGTGCTTAGAAGCGACGAACTGTAGCAACGGTGCACAGTTAGGGGAGAACACTTCTTGAAATTTTGTAAGGGATCATCTTATTTACTACCGTCGTCCTAAGTAAACAAGATGCATAAACATAATAAACATCACATGCAATTATATAGTTGTGACATGATATGGCCAATATCATATAGCTCCATTGATCTCCATCTTCGGGGCTCCATGATCATCTTGTCACCGGCATGACACCATGATCTCCATCATCATGATCTCCATCATCGTGTCTTCATGAAGTTGTCACGCCAACGACTACTTCTACTTCTATGGCTAACGCGTTTAGCAATAAAGTAAAGTAAGTTACATGGCGTTCTTCAATGACACACAGGTCATACAAAAAATAAAGACAACTCCTATGGCTCCTGCCGGTTGTCATACTCATCGACATGCAAGTCGTGAAACCTATTACAAGAACATGATCAATCTCATACATCACATATCATTCATCACATTCTTCTTGGCCATATCACATCACATAGCATACCCTGCAAAAACAAGTTAGATGTCCTCTAATTGTTGTTGCATGTTTTACGTGGCTGCTATGGGTTTCTAGCAAGAACGTTTCTTACCTACGCAAGACCACAACGTGATATGCCAATTGCTATTTACCCTTCATAAGGACCCTTTTCATCGAATCCGTTCCGACTAAAGTGGGAGAGACTGGCACCCGCTAGCCACCTTATGCACCAAGTGCATGTCAATCGGTGGAACCTGTCTCACGTAAGAGTACGTGTAAGGTCGGTCCGGGCCGCTTCATCCCACAATACCGTCGAAACAAGATTGGACTAGTAACGGTAAGCATATTGAACAACATCAACGCCCACAACTACTTTGTGTTCTACTCGTGCAAAGAATCTACGCAATAGACCTAGCTCATGATGCCACTGTTGGGGTACGTAGCAGAAATTCAAAATTTTCCTACGTGTCACCAAGATCTATCTATGGAGAGACCAGCAACGAGTAGAAAGAGAGTGCATCTACATACCCTTGTAGATCGCTAAGCGGAAGCGTTCAAGTGAACGGGGTTGATGGAGTCGTACTCGTCGTGATTCAAATCACCGATGATCAAGTGCCGAACGCACGGCACCTCCGCGTTCAACACACGTACAGCCCGGTGACGTCTCCCACGCCTTGATCCAGCAAGGAGAGAGGGAGAGGTTGAGGAAGACTCCATCCAACAGTAGCACAACGGCATGGTGGTGGTGGAGGAGCGTGGCAATCCTGCAGGGCTTCGCCAAGCACCTACGGGAGAGGAGGAGGTGTCACGGGAGGGAGGGAGGCGCCAAGGGCTCAGGTGTGGATGCCCTCCCTCCCCTCCACTATATATAGGGGCAGGGGAGAAGGGGGAGGCGCAGCCTTGCCCCCTACTCCAAGAAAGGGGTGCGGCTAAGGAGGGGGGAGGAGTCCATCCTCCCCGAGGCACCTCAGAGGTGCCTTCCCCCTTTAGGACTCTTCCCTCTAGGGTTCCCTAGGCGCATGGGCCTCTTGGGGCTGGTGCCCTTGGCCCATGTAGGCCAAGGCGCACCCCCTACAGCCCATGTGGCCCCCCGGGGCAGGTGGCCCCACCCGGTGGGCCCCCGGGACCCTTCCGGTGGTCCCGGTACAATACCGATGACCCCGAAACTTGTCCCGATGGCCGAAACAGGACTTCCTATATATAAATCTTTACCTCTGGACCATTCCGGAACTCCTCGTGACGTCCGGGATCTCATCCGGGACTCCGAACAACATTCGGTAACCACATACAAGCTTCCTTTATAACCCTAGCGTCATCGAACCTTAAGTGTGTAGACCCTACGGGTTCGGGAGACATGCAGACATGACCGAGACGTTATCCGGTCAATAACCAACAGCGGGATCTGGATACCCATGTTGGCTCCCACATGTTCCACGATGATCTCATCGGATGAACCACGATGTCAAGGACTCAATCGATCCCGTATACAATTCCCTTTGTCTAGCGGTATTTTACTTGCCCGAGATTCGATCGTCGGTATACCGATACCTTGTTCAATCTCGTTACCGGCAAGTCACTTTACTCGTTCCGTAACACATCATCCCGTGATCAACTCCTTGGTCACATTGCGCATATGATGATGTCCTACCGAGTGGGCCCAGAGATACCTCTCCGTTTACACGGAGTGACAAATCCCAGTCTCGATCCGCATAAAACAATAGATACTTTCGGAGATACCTGTAGTGCACCTTTATAGTCACCCAGTTACGTTGTGACGTTTGATACACTCAAAGCAGTCCTACGGTATCTAGGAGTTACACGATCTCATGGTTAAAGGAAGAGATACTTGACATTGGCAAAGCTCTAGCAAACGAACTACACGATCTTTGTGCTATGCTTAGGATTGGGTCTTGTCCATCACATCATTCTCCTAATGATGTGATCCCGTTATATACGACATCCAATGTCCATAGCCAGGAAACCATGACTATCTGTTGATCACAACGAGCTAGTCAACTAGAGGCTCACTAGGGACATACTGTGGTCTATGTATTCACACGTGTATTACGATTTCCAGATAATACAGTTATAGCATGAATAAAAGACTATTATCATGAACAAAGAAATATAATAATAACTTATTTATTATTGCCTCTAGGGCATATTTCCAACACTAGTGTCCATAGTCAGGAAACCATGACTATCTGTTGATCAACGAGCTAGTCAACTAGAGGCTCACTAGGGACATGTTGGTGTCTGTTATTCACACATGTATTACGATTTCCGGATAACACAATTATAGCATGAATGAAGACAATTATCATGAACAAGGAAATATAATAATAATGCTTTTATTATTGCCTCTAGGGCATATTTCCAACACAACTTTTATGTGATGTCTCATTGATGAAAACGATGATCATGAGGAGGTGTTATATGACAATGATTTATTATGATGATAAGTTGTTAATGATATGATGATGATGATGATATTTATTATATCATTGGGTGAAAGAACCGTGGATTAGTTTCAAGTGGATGTCCATCCACTTGAAACTAGTCGACGGTTCTTTCTCCCACTGATGTAATAACTCATGATGATGTAAAATGATGTAAAAGCATTCTCTAAATTGGTGCGGTATGAAAATTGTATAAAGGTGTCTGAATACAACATGAAATAAAAAAGAAATACAGAATAATAGTAGTAGTGCGTGCTAGGAAAAGCGCTACTACTACTTACCAGTAGCGCTCGTTTTAGAAAGCGCGTCTACTAAGTCGATATAGAAGTAGCACGGTCCCACCCACGCTACTGCTAATCTTTAGCTGTAGCGCCTTACTAGTAGCGCGGTACCCCGTGCTACTGATAGGCTTTAAACACGCGCTACTGCTACGGTTTTCCCTAGTAGTGAAAGGGGGTCGCGCCCCCTCCCCCTTGTCCAATTCGGACTCCCATGGGGGGCACCTCTTGTGGCCTGCCTCCTCCTCTCCACTATGGCCCAATAAGGCCCATTACTTCCCCGGGGGGTTCCGGTAACCCCTCGGTACTCCAAAAAATACTCGAACCTCTCCGGAACCATTTCGGTGTCCGAATATAACCTTCCAATATATCGATCTTTACCTCTTGACCATTTAGAGACTCCTCGTCATGTCCATGTTCTCATCCGAGACTCCGAACAACCTTCGATCACCAAAACACATAACTCATATAATAGATATCGTCATTGAACGTTAAGCGTGCGGACCCTACGGATTCGAGAACTATGTAGACGTGACCGAGACACCTCTACGGTCAATAACCAGTAGCGGAACCTGGATCTCACATTGGTTCCCACATATTCTACGAAGATCTCTGTCGGTCGATCCGTAGTGTCAACATACGTTATTCCCTTTGTCATCGGTATGTTACTTGCCCGAGATTCGATCGTCGATATCTACATACCTAGTTCAATCTCATTACCGACAAGTCTCTTTACTTGTTCCGTAGTGCATCATCCCGCAACTAACTCATTAGTCACATTGCTTACAAGGCTTCATATGATGTGCACCGAGAGGGCCCAGAGATACCTCTCCGATACTCAGAGTGACAAATCCTAATCTTGATCTATGCCAACCCAACAAACACCTTCGGAGATACCTGTAGAGCATCTTTATAATCACCTAGTTACGTTGTGATGTTTTATAGCACACAAGGCATTCCTCCGATATCCGGGAGTTGCATAATCTCATATCAGAGGAATATATATTTGACACGAATAAAGCAGTAGCAATAAAATTGAACGGTCATTATGCTAAGATAACGGATGGGTCTTGTCCATCACATCATTCCACTAATGATGTGATCCCGTTTATCAAATGACAACTCATATCCATGGCTAGGAAACTTAACCATATTTAATCAACGAGCTAGTCTAGTAGAGGCATACTAGGGACACGTTGTTTTGTCTATGTATTCACACATGCATCAAGTTTCCGGTTAATACAATTCTAGCATGAATAATAAACATTTATCATGAATAAGGAAACATAAAATAAAAACTTTATTATTGCCTCTAGAGCATATTTCCTTTAGTCTCCCACTTGAACTAGAGTCAATAATCTAGACTACATTGTAATGAATCTAACACCCATGGAGTCTTGGTGCTGATCATGTTTTGCTCGTGGAAGAGGCCTAGTCAACGGGGCTGCAACATTCAGATCTGTATGTATTTTGCTAATCTCTATGTGTCCCTCCTTGACCAAATCTCTGATGGAGTTGAACCGTCTCTTGATGTGTTTGGTCTTTTTGTGAAATCTGGATTCCTTCGCCAAGGCAATTGCTCCAGTATTGTCACAAAAGATTTTCATTGGACCCGATGCACTAGGTATTACACCTAGATTGGATATGAACTCCTTCATCTAGACTCCTTCATTTGTTGCTTCCGAAGCAGCTATGTACTCTACTTCACACGTAGATCTCGCCACGACGCTCTGCTTGGAACTGCACCAACTGACAGCTCCACCATTCAATAAAAACACGTATCCGGTTTGCGACTTAGAAGCATCCGGATCAGTGTCAAAGCTAGCGTCGACGTAACCACTTATGACAAGCTCTTTGTCACCTCCGTAAACGAGAAACATATCTCTAGTCCTCTTCAGGTACTTCAGGATATTCTTGACCGTTGTCTAGTGATCCATTCCTGGATTACTTTGGTACCTCCCTGCTAAACTTATAGCAAGGCACACATAAGGTCTAGTACACAACATAACATACATGATAGAACCTATGGACGAGGCATAGGGAATGACTTTCATTTTCTCTCTATCTTCTGCAGTGGTTGGGCATTGAGTATGACTCAATTTCACACCTTGTAACACAGGCAAGAACCCTTTCTTTGACTGATCCATTTTGAACTTCTTCAAAACTTTATCAATGTATGTGCTTTGTGAAAGTCCTATCAAGCATCTTGATCTATCTCTATAGGTCTTGATGCTCAATATATAAGCAGCTTCACCGAGGTCTTTCATTGAAAAACTCTTGTTCAAGTATCCTTTTATGCTATTTCAAAATCCCACATCATTTGCAATCAACAATATGTCATCCACATATAATATTAGAAATGCTATAGAGCTCCCACTCACTTTCTTGTAAATACATGCTTCTCCAAAAGTCTGTATAAAACCATATGCTTTGATCACCTCATCAAAGCTTATATTCCAACTCTGAGATTCTTGCACTAGTCCATAAATGGATCGCTGGAGCTTGCACACTTTGTTAGCACCTTTAGGATCGACAAAACCTTCTGGTTGCATCATATACAACTCTTCTTTAAGAAATCCATTAAGGAATGTAGTTTTGACATCCATTTGCCAGATTTCATAATCATAAAATGCAGCAATTGCTAACATGATTCGGACAGACTTAAGCATCACTACGGCTGAGAAAGTCTCATCGTAGTCAACTCCTCAAACTTGTCGAAAACCTTTTGCAACAAGTCGAGCTTTATAGATAGTAACATTACCATCAACGTCAGTCTTCTTCTTGAAAATCCATTTATTCTCTAAGATTTCATGGCCTCAAGCCATTTATTGGAATTTGGGCTCATCATAGCTTCTTCACAGTTTGTTGGTTCGTCATGGTTAAGTAACATGACCTCCTGAACAGGATTACTGTACCACTCTAGTGCGGATCATGCTCTGCCAGACCTACGAGGTTCTGTAGCAACTTGAGCTATAGTTTCATGATCTTTATCATTAGCTTCCTCTCCAACTGGTGTAGGCATCACGGGAATAGATTTCTCGGATGAACTACTTTCCAAATTGAGAGCAGGTACAATTACCTCATCAAGCTCTACTTTGCTCCCACTCACTTCTTTTGAGAGAAACTCCTTCTCTAGAAAGGTTTCGTTCTTAGCAACAAAAATCTTGCCTTCGGACTTGTGGTAGAAGGTGTACCCAATTGTTTCCTTAGGGTATCCTATGAAGACGCACTTCTCCGATTTGGGTTCGAGCTTATCGGGCTGAAGCCTTTAGACATAAGTATCACATCCCCAAACTTTAAGAAACGACAACTTAGGTTTGTTGTCAAACATCAGTTCATACGATGTCGTCTCAACGGACTTTGACGGTGCCCTATTTAAAGTGAATGCAGCTGTCTGTAATGCATAACCCCAAAATGATAGTGGTAAATCGGTAAGAGACATCATAGATCGCACCATATCCCATAAAGTGCGGTTACGACATTCGGACACACCATTACGCTGTGTGTTCCAGGTGGCGTGAGCTGTGAAACCATTCCACATTGTTTTAAATGAAGGACAAACTCATAACTCAAATATTCTCCTCCACGATCAGATCGTAGAAACTTTATTTTCTTGTTACAATGATTCTCCACTTCACTCTGAAATTCTTTAAATTTTTCAAATGTTTCAGACTTGTGTTTCATTAAGTAGATATACCCATATCTGCTCAAATCATCTATGAAGGTCAGAAAATAACGATACCCACCATGAGCATCAACACCCATTGGACCGCATACATCGGTATGTATTATTTCCAATAAGTCACTAGCTCGTTCCATTGTTCCGGAGAACGGAGTTTTAGTCATATTGCCCATAAGGCACGGTTAGCAAGTATCAAATGATTCATAATCAAGTGATTCCAAAAGTCCATCTTTATGGAGTTTCTTCATGCGCTTTACACCGATATGACCCAAACGGCAGTGCCACAAATAAGTTGCACTATAATTATCAACTTTGCATCTTTTGGCATCAATATTATGAATATGTGTATCATCACGATCAAGATTCAACAGAAATAGGTGTATGACCATAAAAGATATTACTCATATAAATAGAACAACCATTATTCTCTGATTTAAATGAATAACCGCCTCACACTAAACAAGATCTAGATATAATGTTCATGCTCAACGCTGGCACCAAATAACAATTATTCAGGTCTAAAACTAATCCCGAAGGTAGATGTAGAGGTAGTGTGCCGTCAGCGATCATATCGACCTTGGAACCATTTCCAACGCGCATCGTCACCTCGTCCTTAGCCAATCTTTGTTTAATCCATAGTCCCTCCTTTGAGTTACAAATATGAGCAACCGAACTGGTATCAAATGCCCAGGCACTACTACGAGAATTAGTAAGGTACACATTAATAACATGTATATCAAATATACCTTTGTTCACTTTGCCATCCTTCTAATCCGCCAAATACTTAGGGCAGTTCTACTTCCAATGACCAGTCCCTTTGCAGTAGAAGCAAGCAGTTTCAGGCTTGGGTTCAGCTTTGGGTTTCTTCCACAACTTGCTTGTCATTCTTCTTGAAGTTCCTCTTCTTTTTACCCTTTTCCTTCTTCTTGAAACTAGTGGTCTTTTTAACTATCAACACTTGATGCTCCTTCTTGATTTCTAACTCCGCAACCTTTAGCATCACGAAGAGCTCGGGAATAGTCCTTTCCATCCCTTGCATATTGTAGTTCATCACAAAGCCTTTATAGCTTGGTGGCACTGATTGAAGAACTCTGTCAATGACACAATCATCTGGAAGATTAACACCCAGCCGAGTCAAGTGATTATGCACTGGTACATCGAGGTGCTATACAAATGATTTTTAACCCCTTTCCGCGACGACACTTGGAACCTGATACGTCTCCAACGTATCTATAATTTTTGATTGTTCCATGCTATTATATTACCTGTTTTGGATGTTTATGGGCTTTATTTTACACATTTATAACATTTTTTGGGACTAACCTACTAACCGGAGGCCCAACCTATATTGCTATTTTTTTTCCTATTTCAGTATTTCGAAGAAAAGGAATATCAAACGGAGTCCAAACGGAATGAAACCTTCAGGAGCGTGATTTTTGAAACAAACGGGATCCATAGGACTTGGAGTGCAAGCCGAGAAGCAGCCAAGGCGGCCACGAGGGTGGAGGGCGCGCCCACCCCTACAGGGTGCCCCCCTATCTCGTGGGCCCCTCGGGCGGCCACCGACCTACTTCTTCCTCCTATATATACCCACGTACCCCGAAAACATCCAGGGAGCCAACGAAAAACAATTTCCACCACCGTAACCTTCTATATCCGCGAGATCCCATCTTGGAGCCTTCACCGGAGCTTTGTCGGAGGGGGAATCAACCATAGAGGGCTTCTACATCAACACCATAGCCCCTCCGATGAGTTGTGAGTAGTTTACCACAGACCTTCGGGTCCATAGTTATTAGCTAGATGGCTTCTTCACTACAGGAAACAGCTAGTTTGCCGTCAGTAGGCATCTTTGCCGTCAGCTTTTCGTCGGACCAGACGGCAAAGAGCACATTTGCCGTCAGCTGCTGACGACAAAGAATGACTAGCGGTAAAAATATATTTTGCCGTCTGCGTTTTTTATTGTAAACGGCAAAGAGTCTTTGCCGTCTGTCTTTTTGTTTTACAGACGGCAAAATATATACTTTGCCATCTGTAATAAAAAATACAGACGGCAAAGACGCCGTTTGCCTCTGTAAAACAAAACGCAGACGGCAAATAAGAAACACACCACGCGGATCGATCACCTGGATCAATGACGTGGCAGCCCCTAGCACTCACGCAGCCCCCCACCACCCATGCCCGACCCCACCGCCGTCCCATCAGCCAACCCATGCAGCCCACCCTCCCGAGACCCCACGCACGCCCCCCACGCCTTATCCACAAAAATCCCCACCCACCCACGCTCGATCGAATCTCCAGCCTCCCTTCTCTTGATCCCCACCGCACCACCACTCCTCTGCCTCGCCGGACACCGACGCCGCTTCCCCTCACCGGACGCCGACGCCGCGTCTCCTCGCCGGACCCCGCCTCGTCCCCTTGCCGGACCCCTGAGGGCGCGCCTCGACACCGCGCTGGCCAAGGCCAACCGGGAGCGGCGCTCTCCAACGACGGCGCCAACGACGACGTCGACGGCCAGGAGGACAAGGAGGTACAGCTCCCCCGCGTCTGCCCGTGCCACCGGGCGCCACCACCTCCGTCTGTGTCTGCCCGACAGAGCTTGCCTCCGCCCGCGCCACCGGGCGCCGCCCGCCGGAGCTTGCCTCCGCCCACGCCACCGAGCGCCGCCCGCCTCCACCCGCGTGTGCCCGCCTCCGCCCGTGCTGTCTGACTGCCGGGGCCCGCCTCACTCGCCTCACCAGCCGTCGCAGGGAGCAGCGCCAGTCGCAGAGGGCCGCTGCTGCTCGTCTCCATCGGGTGCAGGACACCGAGCGGTTGTCAACGGGCGCTGCCCCGTGTCCGGTGCGGTTTGCATCAGGGCGGTAGAGTAGCTTTTCCCTTTTTCTCTGTAGCATGAATGTATATGGATTATCGAAAATATTGATGTTGAGTTCTGTAAATTGATATACAAACAATGTTGTAGCTGCCAATTTTTGATGGTCAGTTGTTTTGCGAACTAATTGTAATAGACTTGCTGTGTAAATTGATCTATGAAGAATGCCATGAAAAATGTTTTAGGAAATGTCATGTGATTTGTTTTTCATTTTAAGAAAATCTTTGCCGTATGTAAATTAGATCAGCTAACGGCAGAGATTGTGTTTCGGCTGACAGCAAAGATGTTTCTTTGCCGTGTGTTATTGGGATTGGCTAACGGCAAAGTCTTTGCCGTCTTCCCTAATGAAAAGCTGACGGCAAAGTATTCTTTGCCGACTTATCTTTGCCGTCTGAGTTTGCCGTCTGCTTCCTGATGGCAAAATCTTTGCCGTCTGGATTTAGGTCTTTGCCGTCTGTAATCAACAGATGGTAAATTACCTATTTCCCGTAGTGCTTCTATCTTTTTGGATCTCAATACCATGTTCTCTCCCTCTCTTGTGGAGATCTATTCAATGTAACTCTTTTTGCGATGTGTTTGTCGAGATCCGATGAATTGGTGGTTTATGATCAAGTTTATCTATGAGAAATATTTGAATCTCCTCTGAATTCTTTTATGTATGATTGAGTTATCTTTGCAAGTCTCTTCGAATTATCAGTTTGGTTTGGCCTACTAGATTGATCTTTCTTGCAATGGGAGAAGTTCTTAGCTTTGGGTTCAATCTTGCGGTGTCCTTACCCAGTGACAATAAGGGTTGCAAGGCACATATTGTATTGTTGCCATCGAGGATAAAAAGATGGGGTTTATATCATATTGCATGAGTTTATCCCTCTACATCATGTCATCTTTCTTAACGCGTTACTCTGTTCTTATGAACTTAATACTCTAGATGCATGCTGGATAGCAGTCGATGTGTGGAGTAATAGTAGTAGATGCAGGCAGGAGTCAGTCTACTTGTCGCGGACGTGATGCCTATAAACATGATCATGCCTAGATAATCTCATAATGATTCACTTTTCTATAAATTTCTCGATAGTAATTTGTTCACCCACCGTAATACTTATGCTATCTTGAGAGAAGCCACTAGTGAAACCTGTGGCCCTCGGGTCTATCTTTTATCATATAAGCTTTTAATCTAATTTTATTTGCATCTTTACTTTTCCAATCTATATTATAAAATACCAAAAATATATTTATCTTATCATACTATCTCTATTAGATCTCACTTTTACAAGTGGCAGTGAAGGGATTGACAACCCCTTTATTGCGTTGGTTGCGTGTTCTTTGTTTGTTTGTGTAGGTGCGTGAGACTTTTGAGGAGCCTCCTACTGGATTGATACCTTTGTTCTCAAAAATTGAGGGAAATACTTACGCTACTATTGTTGCATCACCCTTTCCTCTTCAAGGAAGACCAACACAAGCTCAAGATGTAGCAAGAAGGATTTCTTGCGCTGTTGCTGGGGAGGTCTTCGCTCAAGTCAGGACATACCAAGTACCCATCACAAACTCATCTCCCTCGCATTTACATTATTTTCCATTTGCCTCTCGTTTTCCTCTCCCCCACTTCACCCTTGCCGTTTTATTTGCCCTCTCTTTCCCAATCTTCTCCTCTCTTTTGCTTGCCTTTTTCCTGTTTGCTTGTGTGCGGATTACTTGTCGCCATGGCGCAAGATAATACCAAATTGTGTGATTTCTCCAATAACAATAATAATGATTTCCTTAGTACTCCTATTGCTCCTCTTAATGATGTTGAGTCTTGTGAAATCAATACTGCTTTGCTGAATCTTGTTATGAAAGATCAATTCGCCGACCTTCCTAGTGAAGATGCCGCTACCCATCTAAACAACTTTGTTGATTTGTGTGATGCAAAATAAGAAAGATACGGATAATGATATTGTTAAATTGAAGTTATTTCCGTTTTCACTTAGAGATCATGCTAAAGTTTGGTTTTCGTCTTTGCCTAAAAATAGTATTGATTCTTGGAATAAGTGCAAAGATGCTTTTATCTCTAAATATTTTCCTCCCGCTAAGATCATCACTCTTAGGAACGATATTATGAATTTTAAACAACTTGATCATGAGCATGTTGCCCAATCTTGTGAAAGAATGAAATTGATGATTCACAATTGCCCTACTCATGGTTTGAATTTATGGATGATCATACATAATTTCTATGCCGGTTTGAACTTTGCTAGAAATCTTTTAGATTCGGCCACGGGAGGCACGTTTATGGAAATCACTTTAGGAGATGCTACAAAACTCCTTGATAATATTATGGCTAATTATTCTCAATGGCACACCGAAAGATCTTCTAGTAAAAAAGTGCTTGGAATAGAAGAAATTAATGTTTTGAGTGGAAAGATGGATGAACTTATGAAATTGTTTGCTACTAAGAGTGCTCCTTTTGATCCCAATGATATGCCTTTGTCTACTTTGATTGAGAATAATAATAAATCTATGGATGTGAATTTTGTTGGTAGGAATAGTTTTGAAAACAATGCTTATAGAGGAAACTTTAATCCTAGACCATTCCCTAGTAATTCCTCTAATAATTATGGAAATTCCTACAATAATTCCTATGGTAATTTTAATAAGATGCCCTCTGATTTTTAGAATAGTGTGAAAGAATTTATGATCTCTCAAAAGAATTTTAATGCCTTGCTTGAAGAAAAATTGCTCAAAGTTGATGATTTGGCTAGGAACGTTGATAGACTTTCGCTTGATGTTGATTCTCCTAAACTTAGATCTACACCTCCTAAGCATGATATCAATGAGTCTCTCAAAGCAATGAGAATTTCCATTGATGAGTGCAAGGAAAGAACCGCTAGATTGCGTGCTAAGAAAGATTGCTTTGTAAAAGCGTGTTCTTCTAGTTTCAATGAAAATAATGATGAAGATCTTAAAGTTATTGATGTGTCTCCTATTAGATATTTGTGTTGCAATATTAATCTTAGTAATAATGGGACTTGAGATGAGTCAACTTTAGTTAGAAGGCATCCCAATAATTCGGAGTTTTTTGATCTTGATGCTAATTTGGTAAAAGTGGGATTGGAGAGATCATGACTTTAAATAGCATTGAACCCACTATCTCGGATTTCAAAGAATTTTATTATGATAATTGTTCTTTAGAAGGTTGTATTTCCTTGTTGCAATCCGTTGTTAATTCTCCTCATGCTTATAGTAAAAATAAAGCTTTTACCAAACATATCGTTGATGCCTTGATGCAATCTTTTGATGAAAAACTTAATTTGGAAGTTTCTATACCTAGAAAACTTAATGATGAGTGGGAACCTAGTATAAAGATTAAAATTAAAGATCATGAGTGTTATGCTTTGTGTGATTTTGGTTCTAGTGTTTCCACGATTCCGAAAACTTTATGTGATATTCTAGGTTTCCATGATCTTGATGATTGCTCTTTAAAATTGCACCTTGCGGATTCTACCATTAAAAAGACAATGGGAAGGATCAATGATGTTCTCATTGTTGCAAATAGAAATTTGGTGCCCGTAGATTTTATCGTTCTTGATATAGATTAAAATCTTTCTTGCCCTATTATTCTTGGTAGACCTTTCCTTAGAACGATTGACGCGATTATTGATATGAAGGAAGGGAATATTAGATTCCAATTTCCATTAAGGAAGGGCATGGAGCACTTTCCAATAAAGAAAATTAAATTACCTTATGAATCTATCATGCGAGCTACTTATGAATTGAGTGCCAAAGATGGCACTACTTAGATCTATCATCGCTTTTATGCCTAGCTAGGGGCGTTAAACGATAGCGCTAGTTGGGAGGCAACCTAATTTTATTTGTGTTTTTTGTTTTTGTTTATGTTTAGTAATAAATTTTGCATCTAACTTCTGTTTAGATGTATTTTTATGTTTTAATTAGTGTTTGTGCCAAGTAGAACCTATAGGATAACCTATGGTGATAGTTAATTTGATTCTGCTGAAAAACAGAAACTTTGCACGCACAAAATTAGTTTTGTTAAATCACAGAAACGTGCTTTTGCGTTGATTATTTTTTCTGTATATCAATAGAAAAATTGCCCAGGATTCCTATTTTGGTAGGATTTTTAGAGTTCCAGAAGTTTGCGTTAGTTACAGATTACTACAGACTATTCTGTTTTTGACAGATTCTGTTTTTCGTGTGTTGTTTTCTTATTTTAATGCATCTATGGCTAGTATTAAGTGGTATGAACCATAGGGAACTTTAAATACAGTAGGTTTAACACTAATATAAATAAAGAATAAGTTCATTACAGTACCTTACGTGGTGGTTTTGCTTTCTTTCACTAACGGAGCTTATGAGATTTCTTGTTGAGTTTTGTGTTGTGAAGTTTTCAAGTTTTGGGTAAAGATTTGATAGACTGTGGAATAAGGAGTGGCAAGAGCCTAAGCTTGGGGATTCTCATGGCACCCCAAGATATTCAAGGATAACCAAAATCCTAAGCTTGGGGATGCCCCGGAAGGCATCCCTCTTTCGTCTTCGTCTATCGGTAACTTTACTTGGAGCTATATTTTTATTCGCCACATGATATGTGTTTTGCTTGGAGCTTCTTGTATGATATTAGTATTTGCTTTTTAGTTTTCCACAATCATCCTTGCTGTACACACCTTTTGGGAGAAGCCCACTTGATTGGAATTTATTAGAATACTCTATGTGCTTCAGTTATATCTTTTGCGCCAGATAGCTTTTGCTCTAGTGCTTCACTTATATCTTTTAGAGCACCGCGGTGGCTTAATTTTGTAGAAATTGCTAGTCTCTCATGCTTCACTTATATTATTTTGAGAGTCTCTTAGAACAGCATGGTATTTGCTATGGTTATAAAATTGGTCCTAGAATGGTAGGCATCCAAGTTGGGTATAATGAAAACTATCATAGGAAGTGAATTGGATGCTATGATCAAATTGATACTTGATAATTGTTTTGAGATATGGAGGTAGTGATATTAAAGTCATGCTAGTTGGGTGATTATGAATTTAAAGAATGCTTGTGTTGAAGTTAGCAAGTCCCGTAGCATGCACATATGGTTAAAGTTGTGTAACAAATTTGAAACATGAGGTGTCCTTGAATTGTGCATCCTTATGGGTGGCGGTCGGGGACGAGCGATGGTCCTTTCCTACCAATCTATCCCTCTAGGAGCATGCACGTAGTGCTTAGTTTTTGATGACTTCTAAATTTTTGCAATAAGTATATGAGTTCTTTTGACTAATGTTGAGTCCATGGATTATACACACTTTTACCTTTCCATCATTGCTAGCCTCTTCGGTACCGTGCATTGCCCTTTCTCACCATGAGAGTTAGTGCAAACTTCGCCAGTGCATCCAAACCCCGTGATATGATACGCTCTATCACACATAAACCTCCTTATATCTTCCTCAAAACAGCCACCATACCTACCTATTATGGCATTTACATAGCCATTCCGAGATATATTGCCATGCAACTTCCCACCATTCCGTTTATCATCATGATACGCATTACTATTGTCATATTCCCATTGCATGATCATGTAGTTGACATCGTATTTGTGGCAAAGCCACCATGCATAATTTTTTATACATGTCACTCTTGATTCATTGCTCATCCCGGTACACCGCCGGAGGATTCATATAGAGTCATATCTTGTTCTAGTTTCGAGTTGTAATTCATAAGTTGTAAATCAATAAAAGTGTAATGATCGTCATTATTAGAGCATTGTCCCCAAAAATAAAAAAAGAAAGGTAAAAAAAGTCCAAAGGAAAGAAATAAAAAAAGAAGAAAGGCCAAAAGAAAAAAAAGAAGAAAGGCCCAAAAAAAAGAAAAAAAGAAAATAAATAAAAAGGGGGCAATGTTACTATCTCTTTTTCCACACTTGTGCTTCAAAGTAGCACCATGTTCTTCATATAGCGAGTCTCATATGTTGTCACTTTCATATACTAGTGGGAAATTTTCATTATAGAACTTGGCTTGTATATTCCTACATGGGCTTCCTCAAAATGCCCTAGGTCTTTGTGAGCAAGCAAGTTGGATGCACACCCACTAGTTTTCTTTTGTTGAGCTTGCATACATTTATAGCTCTAGTGCATCCGTTGCATGGCAATCCCTACTCCTCATATTGACATTAATTGATGGGCATCTCCATAGCCCGTTGATTATCCTCGTCAATGTGACACCTTCTCCTTTTTTGTCTTCTCCACACAATCCCCATCATCATATTCTATTCCACCCATAGTGCTATACCCATGGATCACGCTCATGTATTGTGTGAAGGTTGAAAAAGTTTGAGATTATTTAAGTACAAAACAATTGCTTGGCTTGTCATCGAGGGTGTAGAATTTGGGAACATTTTCCTGTGACGAAAATGAAGCATAGCCTAACTATATGATTTTGTAGGGATGAACTTTCTTTAGCCATGTTATTTTGAGAAGACATGATTGCTTTGATTAGTATGCTTGAAGTATTACTATTTCTTATGTCAATATGAACTTTTATTTTGAATCATTTGGATCTGAACATTCATGCCACAATAAAGAAAATTACATTGAGAATTATGCTAGGTAGCATTCCACATCAAAAATTCTGTTTTTATCATTTACCTACTCGAGGACGAGCAGGAATTAAGCTTGGGGATGCTTGATACGTCTCCAACGTATCTATAATTTTTTATTGTTCCATGCTATTATATTACCTTTTTTGGATGTTTATGGGCTTTATTTTACACATTTATATCATTTTTTGGGACTAACCTACTAACCGGAGGCCCAACCAGTATTGCTGTTTTTTTGCCTATTTCAGTATTTCGAAGAAAAGGAATATCAAATGGAGTCCAAACGGAATGAAACCTTCGGGAGCGTGATTTTTGGAACAAACGTGATCCAGAGGACTTGGAGTGCAAGCCAAGAAGCAGCCAAGGCGGCCACGAGGGTGGAGGGCGCGCCCACCCCTACAGGGCGCCCCCTATCTCGTGGGCCCCTCGGGCGGCCACCGACCTACCTCTTCCTCCTATATATACCCACATACCCCGAAAACATCCAGGGAGCCAACGAAAAACAATTTCCATCGCCGTAACCTTCTGTATCCGCGAGTTCCCATCTTGGAGCCTTCGCCGGTGCTTTGCTGGAGAGGGAATCGACCATGGAGGGCTTCTACATCAACACCATAGCCCCTCCGATGAGTTGTGAGTAGTTTACCACAGACCTTCGGGTCCATAGTTATTAGCTAGATGGCTTCTTCTCTCTTTTTGGATCTCAATACCATGTTCTCCCCCTCTCTTGTGGAGATCTATTTGATGTTACTCTTTTTGCGGTGTGTTTGTCGAGATCTGATGAATTATGGATTTATGATCATGTTTATCTATGAGAAATATTTGAATCTCCTCTGAATTCTTTTATGTATGTTGATTTATCTTTGCAAGTCTCTTCGAATTATCAGTTTGGTTTGGCCTACTAGATTGACCTTTCTTGCAATGAGAGAAGTGCTTAGCTTTGGGTTCAATCTTGCGGTGTCCTTACCCAGTGACAATAAGGGTTGCAAGGCACGTATTGTATTGTTGCCATCGAGTATAAAAAGATGGGTTTTATATCATATTGCATGCCTTTATCCCTCTACATCATGTCATCTTTCTTAATGCGTTACTCTATTCTTACGAACTTAATACTCTAGATGCGTGCTGGATAGCAGTCGATGTGTGGAGTAATAGTAGTAGATGCAGGAAGGAGTCGGTCTACTTGTCGCGGACGTGATGCCTATAAACATGATCATGCCTAGATAATCTCATAATTATTCTCTTTTCTATAAATTGCTCAATAGTAATTTGTTCACCCACCGTAATACTTATGCTATCTTGAGAGAAGCCACTAGTGAAACCAATGGTCCCCAGGTCTATCTTTTATCATATAAGCTTTCAATCTACTTTTATTTGCATCTTTACTTTTCCAATCTATATTATAAAATACCAAAAATATATTTTTCTTATCATACTATCTCTATCAGATCTCACTTTCGCAAGTGGCCGTGAAGGGATTGACAACCCCTTTATTGCGTTGGTTGCGAGTTCTTTGTTTGTTTGTGTAGGTGCGTGGGACTTTTGAGGAGCCTCCTACTGGATTGATACCTTGATTCTCAAAAACTAAGGGAAATACTTACGCTACTATTGCTGCATCACCCTTTCCTCTTCAAGGAAAACCAACGCAAGCTCATGACGTAGCAGAACCGTCGCCAAGTGAGTGTGGCGATAAGGGTGTCCTTCCCACATGACCCAGAAACCGCCGGTGATAGGGAGCCTTGATGCATATAGTTGCCCCTATATATCCGTTTCCAATGTCTCACATATCCGAAACGCTTCATCCTTGCTACTCGTTTTTGCTCGCATTGCCATCGTAGTCGGAGTTTTGTGGTTTTACCTAAAACCAAGCAGATTCCAGGCATGGGAGTTTTCTAGGCACGTACCAAACTGGCTCTATGTTTACAATGCCAGGCACATCACAAACAGTTCATGATTATAAACAGTGTACGATAGGTAGAGATTCACACACATTTAGTTTTCCCGCACTGTATGTGATAGTGTCTGAGAGACACGCTTTGCAAACAGCAACTGTGTGCATGTTATACATGTTTCCACTCTGTGAACCGTGTCAGATTATGATGTATATCGCACACGACGTGCTTTATTAACCGTGTGCGCCGTAATGGCATGCACACCATAATTTCGCCCTAATTTAATTGCTGCTATTCAAAATTGTACCTAATTTAAACTTGAAAGTAGGCTATAGCTTTATTCATATCCATCAGGTTCAAACAACCAATGGATTATTCAATTCACAGGTACATATGTTTAAGAATTACATAACACTACTAGGGAAAACCCTAGCAGTAGCGTGGGTATTTTGCCTATCAGTAGCACGGGACGTCGCGCTACTGATAAGGCGCTACAGCTAAAGTGTAGCAGTAGCGCCTGTCATCCCACGCTACTGGTATACATGGCTAGCAGTAGCGTGCTTTATGTAAGAGCATTGCTGCTAATATCTGCAGCACTTTTTAGAAGTAAGCGCTACTGGTAAGGGAGCGCTACTGCTAACTTTGTTCCCCTCGCTACTGCTAGTTTTATTAGTTTCTGTTTTTTATGCATATTTGTTTTGTATTTGAATAGGCTTTATGCAATAATTTTAGCATATCATACACACACAAATGTAATCATAGCATATACATACAAATAGTCTCATCAAATCTTGTCATCGTAATAATCATCATCCAACACCAAGTGGTCTCTCGTCATCATCTCAAAAATAGCGATACAAGTCTTGATTACTTGCAACTACATCGTCATCCATCTAAACAATGATATACACGAGAAGAGCTACACTATGAGTGAGAGCGGAACTATGAAGTACATGAGTTCATATCCCTCTCTCGCATTAGCATGAACCTAAACTAACTACTGGCTGTCGCTCGGAAACCGGAAACTGGTACACCTGGGCATGACACTCCGGCCACTCGTCGTATACTCCTGGTGTAGCACTTCTTCGCCATCGATGATCTATGCACCTACATCATCACATGAGTCGATGATATGCAACATATATAGTTTAGCAAAAGAAAGAGACGGACTTGGAAAAATAGAAGCAACATATCATAAGCATAAATAACAAAGTTCATCGTACCCAAAATGCCCTAACTAGAGTGATCTTCGCTAGTCGAGGAGGAGGATGGTTTAATTACATCACAAATAAAGTTTCGCCGTGCATAACTCAAAGTTTTGTCATACAGAAAGTATGGACTAAACGTACACACATTTTCATATATATATCGACAATCACTCCAACATGTCATGGCATCCATCCATGTCAGGGAGAAAGTCCCTGAGCTTAGTGAAAGGCTTCATGTCGAGACGCTGAGAGGCTACGCGTGTTCGGACGTCTTCCCGTGACATTTCTCCTTCTTCATAGAACATCCCTGTTTTTTCGAGGACCTCCTTCATGATGATTTGGGCAAGTTCTCGCTGGATGTGATAGAACTCAGCTCGAAGTCGATGATCCTCGATATCTCCTATGTGCTTTGCCCATTGCAGAATATTGGCATCGCCGGATTTAGGTGACTTGCGAAGTTTCTAGTGATCCCGTCTGTACTCCAGCATGTGGTGTAGGACATAGAATCCATCATTAAGAGAATCACTCGGTTGCTGGATGCACCAGAAGTTGGTCTTATGGCTGAAGGCGGGTCTGCCGTGCCTTGTCTTCTTGTCGTTGACCTCCCCACCCCCTTTGCCACAGTAAAAGATAGCACTGTCGAGAACAGACTTGATGTGGGTGTAATACTTTTTGGTAATGTTCTTCGACGAGTCCAAGTAAAGAGCGTGGGAGTATCGGGGGTAGAGGATGATGAGGACGACGCGCCCGCCGCTGCGCAAAATAAGTACACCTCAAATTAATTAGCCTCCACCATGGAAATGAATGATTGAAATTGAAGGAAGGATATCCGCGCGGATGACTTACAGGGGATGATAAGGCACGAGAATCGCCTCCTTGTCCTTATTGGCGAGCATGAAATTGATGAGGTACTCCATCGCGAATTCTTGGTGCTTTCCGCAGATTGCCAAGAAGCTCTCGTGCATGAAGTACGAGTCAGCGACACAGATAAAAGGTATCTACTCAACCCCGCTGAGGTAGTTCATGTTCAAGGCATAAAGGCAGACAAATGTAAAATCCAGCTTCTTCCAGTGATACATGTCGAAGAGGTAATGGAATCGAAGGAAGAACTTGTCCGCGGGGAATGTGTCGACGTACGACAATTGCTGCGGCACGTTAACCACTTAGAGTGGGTATCCTGGATTTTTTGAGGCGATGAGGCCTTTCTCTCTCCGCATCACATCGTCATGAAGTCTCCTTACATCGCCGAATCTAGCCCCTATCGGTGCTTCAGGTGGGATTGGTTCACCGGCGATATGCCATTTTGCTGCACCGGGGACGGTCTTGAACCCGAGGCTGCTAAGGCGGCTGGATCATAGAATCATGTTTTTTGCCTTTCCTCAGTCTCTTCCTAGACTTCTTTGGTACCAGAAGGTTGTGCATAATACGTTCAGAATCTGGAGGCGACAATTCAGGCACCAACTCATGATGCTCAAACCCTAAGTAGGCGCCAGTATTGACATATTTTTGAGTGTCATCGTCATCCTCATCCTCATCTATGGCGACGTCACCAATGACTAATGGAGCCTCTTCCTCAACCCCTCCACTATCACCCAGCACGACATCCAACGCTAATTGAGTAGGTGAGGTGTTGATGTTCATACCTAACTGCGTGCTCGTGGGTGTGCTCCCGGCCGCCTCCAGACGAAGCAGACTTTTTGGCCACAACAGGACCCACCCGTTGCAACAATCACTGATACGTCTCCAACGTATCTATAATTTTTGATTGTTCCATGCTATTATATTACCCGTTTTGGATGTTTACGGGCTTTACTTTACACTTTTATACCATTTTTGGGACTAACCTACTAACCGGAGGCCCAGCCCGAATTGCTGTTTTTTTGCCTATTTTAGTATTTCGAAGGAAAGGAATATCAAACGGAGTCCAAACGGAATGAAACCTTTGGGAGCAATCTTTTTGGAACAAATGTGATCCAGGGGACTTGGAGTGGACGTCAAGCAACCGAGGAGGCGGCCACGAGGGTGCCCGGTGCGCCCCCACCCTCATGGGCCCCTCGAGCCTCCACCGACCTACTTCTTCCTCCTATACATACCCACGTACCCTGAAACCATCGAGGAGCACCATGAAAAACTATTTCCACCGCAGCAACCTTCTGTATCCGCGAGATCTTATCCTGGAGCCTTCATCGGTGCTCCACCAGAGGGGGAATTGACCATGGAGGGCCTCTACATCATCTCCAAGGCCCTTCCAATGAGTTGTGAGTACTTTACCACAGACCTTTGGGTCCATAGTTATTAGCTAGATGGCTTCTTCTCTCTCTCTGAATCTCAATACAAAGTTCTCCTTGATCTTCTTGGAGATCTATTCGATGTAACTCTTTTGCGGTGTGTTAGTCGAGATCTGATGAATTGTGGGTTTATGATCAAGTTTATCTATGAGAAATATTTGAATCTCATCTGAATTCTTTTATGTGTGATTAAGTTATCTTTGCATGTCTCTTGGAATTATCAGTTTGGTTTGGCCTACTAGATTGATCTTTCTTGCAATGGGAGAAGTGCTTAGCTTTGGGTTCAATCTTGCGGTGTCCTTTACCAGTGACAACAGGGGCAACAAGGCACATATTGTATTGTTGCCATCGAGGATAAAAAGATGGGGTTTATATCATATTGCATGAGTTTATTCCTCTACATCATGTCATCTTTCTTAATGCGTTACTCTGTTCTTTATGAACTTAATACTCTAGATGCAGGCAGGAGTCGGTCGATGTGTGGAGTAATAGTAGTAGATGCAGGCAGGAGTCGGTCTACTTGTCACGGATGTGATGCCTATATACATGATCATGCCTAGATAATCTCATAACTATGCGCGTAATTTGTTCACCCACTGTAATACTTATGCTATCTTGAGAGAAGCTGCTAGTGAAACATATGTCCCCCGTGTCTATCTTTTATCATATAAGTTTACCATCTACTTTTATTTACATCTTTACTTTTCCAATCTATATCATAAAAATACCAAAAATATTAATCTTATCATATTATCTCTATCAGATCTCACTTTCGCAAGTGGCCGTGAAGGGATTGACAACCCCTTTATTGCGCTGGTTGCGAGGTTCTTGTTTGTTTGTGTAGGTGTGTGGGACTTTTGAGGAGCCTCCTACTTGATTGATACCTTGGTTCTCAAAAACTGAGGGAAATACTTCCGCTACTTTGCTGCATCACCCTTTCCTCTTCAAGGAAAACCAACGCAAGCTCAAGACATAGGAAGAAGGATTTCTGGCGCTGTTGCCGGGGAGGTCTTCGCTCAAGTCAAGACATACCAAGTACCCATCACAAACTCATCTCCCTCGCATTACATTATTTGCCATTTGCCTCTCATTTTCGTCTCCCCCACTTCACCCTTACCGTTTTATTCGCCCTCTCTTTCGCAATCTCCTCTCTCTTTTGCTGGCCTTTTTGTTTGCTTGCGTGTTGGATTGCTGTTCGCGATGGCGCAAGATAATACCAAATTGTGTGACTTTTCCAATACCAATAATAATGATTTCCTTAGTACTCCGATTGCTCCTCTTAATGATGTTGAGTCTTGTGAAATCAATGCTGCTTTGCTAAATCTTGTTATGAAAGATCAATTCTTCGGCCTTCCTAGTGAAGATGCCGCTACCCATCTAAACAACTTTGTTGATTTGTGTGAGATGCAAAAGAAGAAAGATACGGATAATGATATTGTTAAATTGAAGTTATTTCCGTTTTCACTTAGAGATCGTGCTAAGAGTTGGTTTTCGTCTTTGCCTAAGAATAGTATTGATTCTTGGAATAAGTGCAAAGATGCTTTTATCTCTAAGTATTTTCCTCCCGCTAAGATCATCTCTCTTAGGAACAATATTATGAACTTTAAACAACTTGATCATGAGAATGTTGCCCAATCTTGGGAGATAATGAAATTAATGATTCGCAATTGCCCTACTCATGGTTTGAATTTATGGATGATCATAATTTTTTCAATTCGCAATCACCTTAGGAGAAGCTACTAAACTCCTTGATAACATTATGGCTAATTATTCTCAATGGCACACTGAAAGATCTACTATTAAAAAAGTGCATTCTATAGAAGAAATTAATGTTTTGAGTGGAAAGATGGATGAACTTATGAAATTGTTTGCTACTAAGAGTGCTCCTATTGATCCCAATGATATGCCTTTGTCTACTTTGATTGACAATAATAATGAATCTATGGATGTGATTTTTTTGGTAGGAATATTTTTGGTAACAATTCTTATAGAGGAAACTTTAATCGTAGACCATTCCCTAGTAATTCCTCTAATAATTAGGGAAATTCCTACAATAATTCTTATGATAATTTTAATAAGATTCCCTTTGGTTTTGAGAATAGTGTTAAATAATTTATGATCTCTCAAAAGAATTTTAATGCTTTGCTTGAAGAAAAATTGCTTAAAGTTGATGATTTGGCTAGGAATGTTGATAGACATTCGCTTGATGTTGATTCTTTGAAACTTAGATCTACTCCTCCTAAGCATGATATCTATGAGTCTCTCAAAGATATGATAATTTCCATTGATGACTGCAAATAAAGAACCGCTAAATTGCGTGCTAAGAAAGATTGCTTTGTAAAAGCGTGTTCATCTAGTTTCCATGAAAATAATGACGAAGATCTAAAAGTTATTGATGTGTCCCCTATTAAATCTTTGTTTTGCAATATGAATCTTAATAATTATGGGATTGGATATGAGTCAACTTTATTTAAAAGGTGTCCCAATGATTCAGCTTTTTTAGATCTTGATGCTAAATTTGGTAAATGTGGGATTGGAGAGGTCAAGACTTTAAATAGCGTTGAACCCACTATCTTGGATTTCAAGGAATTTAATTATGATAATTGTTATTTAGTAGATTGTATTTCCTTGTTGCAATCCGTGTTGAATTCTCCTCATGCTTATAGTCAAAATAAAGCTTTTACCAAACATATTGTTGATGCCTTGATGCAATCTTATGAGGAAGAACTTAATTTGGAAGTTTCTATACCTAGAAAACTTTATGACGAGTGGGAACCTACTATAAAGATTAAAATTAAAGATCATGAGTTCTATGCTTTTTGTGATTTGGGTGCTAGTGTTTTCACGATTCCGAAAACTTTATGTGATATTATAGGTTTCCATGATCTTGATGATTGCTCTCTAAATTTGCACCTTGCGGATCCCACCATTAAGAAGCCTATGGGAAGAATCAATGATGTTCTTATTGTTGCAAATAGGAACTATGTGCCTGTAGATTTTATCGTTCTTGACATAGATTGCAATCTTTCTTGTCCTATTATTCTTGGTAGACCTTTCCTTAGAACGATTGGTGCAATTATTGATATGATGGAAGGGAATATTAGATTCCAATTTCCATTAAGGAAAGGCATGGAACACTTTCCAAGAAAGGAAGTCAAATTACCTTATGAATCTATCATTTGAGCTACTTATGAATTGAGTGCCAAAGATGGCACTATTTAGACTATCCTTGCTTTTATGCCTACCTAGGGGCGTTTAACGATAGCGCTAGTTGGGTGGCAACCCAATTCTATTTTTGTTTCATACTTTTTGCTTCTGTTTAGTAATAAATATTTCATCTAGCTTCTGTTTAGATGTGTTTTCATGTTTTAATTAGTGTTTGTGCCAAGTAGAACCTATAGGATAACCTACGGTGATAGTTAATTTCACTACTAGAAATACCACTACTAATGGCGCACCTAATATGGCCATTAATGGCGCATCACTGGTGCGCCATTGATAGCACGCCATTAGTAATTTTTACTAATGGCGCACCACCTGGTGCGCCATTAGTATCTGGTATACTAATGGCGCACCACCTGGTGCGCCATTAGTATATGCGAGGGTGCGCCATTAGTATGCCTCCCAGGGGGCATGTATACCCAGGTGCTTTGGCATACTAATGGCGCACCACCTCTGGATGCGCCATTAGTAACCGCAGCATACTAATGGCGCACTACCCGGTGATGCGCCATTAGTATGCACTGTCATTCTAATGGCGCACTGTCATGTGATGCGCCATTAGTATGAATATTAGGTTTTTTTTTTATTTTCTGTTTTTTGCACAGGTTACAAAATGTATAATTTGACAAAATATAGACAGCACACATCAACAATAGATTCATCAAATACAATAGAAGATTAGTCTTTGAATACAATTCATCATATTAGTCTCCGAATACAATTCATCATATTAGTCTCCGAATTAAAAAGACCGAACAAAGATAGAACATTATATTACAAGTCTCGAGACCGCGAGTAGCGAGTTTGTCTTCGCATTACAAGTCGATATCGATCATCTAAACTACCATCACATAGAAGAGAGCTGCGGTCATCACGATGAGCATCATCACGATGAAACTCGTCTTCATCCGGTTCCTCCGACGCTCCCTCCCCTCTCCCGCTAGATAGCGGGCGTATCTAGATTCGGCCTCGGCCCTAGTGGTGTACCCTTTGTAACTGTTACCGCTGAATCGGTGAACCTGTCTCCGACACTCCTCCCAGTCATCGTAGACTCCGGGAACCTTACCCTTGTACACGACATACGTCGGCATCGCTATGCACTAGCCAAACGAAACGTTAGTACCAATTCACAGACAATACATAAGCAATATATAATTATGCAACAGAACGATCGGAAGAGAAAAGCAAGACATTAATAGCATCGATTACATCTAAGTTCAACGACTCTCTGAACCAAAGAGACATACTACAAGTTCATTAAAGTTTAATTACAACATGAGCCAATTGATGTTTCAGAACTAGACAACTCGACTCAAGGGACCGGAGCGTGGATGAAGCTGCCGTCTATCGTGGGAGTCATGAAAGAACGGGCGTTGTCATCTTGCATTTGTAGCATTGTGTCGATGTCACTATTGGACGGTTGATTTCTGAGGTAGAACTGCCTCGAGGTACGAAGGACATCTTGATGGATGATTTCCGCAAACTCCGACTGGATGCGAAAGAATTCTTGTCGGAGGTCCGCGTCCTGGATTGCCGACATGCTCGCGGCCCAATCTTGGAGTTTACTCGGTAGCAGAAGTTGATGATGGTCCCGTACGATCGCCCGCATGTGATGGATGGTGTAGTAGGCACCCTTCTGACCGCCAGGCGGCTGCTTGACGCAGCAGAACGTCGTATTGTGGGAGAACACGTGCTTGCCGTACTTACGAATAGGCCTGGTGAAGGTGCCTCCAGATTGGGCGTAGCCGGGGAGAACATCATCAAGAACCTTCTTGACATTTGTGTAGTCTACGTTCGACTGACGGTCCGGGTCGAAATACGTGGCCATGGAATATTTGGGGCTTAGGAGGATGAGCGTGCAACGTGTGTCACTGCAGAAAACACAGAATGTTAAAAGAAAAACAATCGAAAAGTAAGAATTCATATGTTACGGGCCGGTTGAGGGGAGGACTTACTCGGGAAAGTAAGGCACGAGGAAGTTATCCTTATCTTGGTTTGCCAGAATGACGCCTTCGAGGTAAGAACTCGCGACTTGCCGGTCCCCAGCACTGCCCAAGATCTTGGCACGCATGTAGAAGGGGTCGACTATCACGATGTCCGGGGTCTTGTCGCGAATGATCCGCATCTCCATACTCAGCGAAAATAGCCGAACGAAGGTGTAGTGCAGCGGATGAAGGTTAAACATAGCAAAGATGTCATCAAACCGCAGGACGATCATACCCCCGATGTCGCCATCCACAAAGCCCTTGCCCTCTGGCACCTTGGCCACGAAAACCGGGTATGCCACATCCTTCTCTTTGAGACGCCGCTTCTCCAAAGAAAGAACACTGTCGTGCAGACTCCGCATAGCACCGGTTGCAGCATTGAGCATATTTGGTGGTAGCATCGCCCTACCCGCCACATGCAGCCTCCTCGAGATATCCTGCGGTGAAGGTGGCCCGTCCTGAGCACGGATCGTACTCGGTGCCGGCTGGCTCGCACCCTTCTTAGTCTTTCTTTTGCGTGCCTTCTTCTTCTCCTGTAATGGGACCGAGTTCTGCTCACAGACCGCCTTCTTGAGTGTGTTGGGGCTGATAATATTTCGCACCTCGCCTATCTGAGGCTCGGTGAAGTCGGCAGCTGGAGGCGTCTCCTGAGAGCTGAACGCCAGACGGCGCCTGTTGCAACTTGGCTTCTCCGCGGTACGAGCTAGATCGCACACGTCTTTTGTTGGGTTTGGTTCTTGAGAAGGAGGCCCCATGAAGTCGCCATCGTACCCATGCTCGGCAAAGTACTGATCGACATTGCCAAATGTATCATCGTCGTCGTCGTTGTCGTTCTGATCCTGTGCCATATGCATGTTTGGATCCAGTGGCATAGGGATGTCCGGCACCGTTACGGCGGTCTTGCCATGGGGCCGACTTGGCGCCGGCACGACTGGCGGTGTTGTCTTTGGGGTGGTGTCCCCCGCCCCCAAACGAATCTGGCTCTTCGGCCAAAGCAGGGGCCAGCTCAGGCAGGCGCTGAGGGTCATCACGTCATCATCGTCGGCCCCGACGGGTCGAATCGGAGGTAACAAGTCGTCGCAGCCTGGCAGCACCCGAACCAGTTGAACCCTAAACAAGTTGGGTGGCATCTGGGTACCGTGGAACAAGGGGTTGCCCGGTTGAACGATTTTGCCCTTGGCGACATCGACCAACTCGTTGTTCACGAAGTGGAGGAGAGTGCACGGAACGTCGGCGGCGCCCTGGAAAACATGTAGGGCGTCAGGCATGCCCAGTCAAAGGCAAGGAGAGGAAGTCCTCGGCCGAGAGAGGCTTAATTAGTTACCGTGATGATGGCGTCGAGCTCGGCTAATGTCGAGGCACCGCCAACGGCGGGCGTGCAGTTGACGGAGCGGCCGCTTGCTGAAGAGGTGCCGGCCGGCGTACACCCGGGTGCATTAAGCTCCCGTGCCGGCGTCGGAGACACCAATGCCGCCTCCGCTGGAGGCACCAATGGCCCCGCCATCGCATTATGCGAGTTGCTGGCCGTGAAGCTAGGAATCGGGGGCGGCCCCTGTTGGCCGCCCGCAATCCACGCACTCAACCCCGAGATCAAGGTAGGCACAAGGGCGGTGATCGTCGCTCCGAGTCATTGTTCCACTTGCTCTTGGACAATCTCCGGAATCCGCGCCACCTGTGCCTTGAGTTCTTGAACCTCTCGCGCCTGGCTTTCCGAGCTGGTCTTTTTCTCCTTCCGCACACCAGCGGTATAGTATGACCCCCATTTTGTCGACAAGCCTTTGCCGGCCACACGACCAGCTGACGTCGGCTTACTGAGCTTATCCTTGTTCTTCATTATATTCAACCCCCTATTTAGAGTGGTGTCCCAAGGGTTGCTCTGAGTCGACCCCGCGCTACTGCTTTCAGTCGCCTGCGGAAGGAATGTGAACCATTTAGAAATTCGGCTTCATTAATTAGAATGCAACCATATGGAGCTAATTACGCGGGGGTGTATTCCTTACCAGAACAAGCTCAAGCTGCCTGGTCTTCGGATCCGTGGTAAGCTCCTTTGTTTTCGGGTCCTTCTTGTACCGGGCCCTGACAAAGTTCCCGGTCTGCTTGTCACCATATTTATCGAAGAGGGGCGGTAGGCCTTGCTCGGCACGGTCCGCCTCCTCCTTGTCCCATATAGGCTCCGCCACTCTGTAACCGTCGGGACCGAGTGTGTGTTCCCCTATGTTCAGCTCCCGCATTTGTTTCCCCCACTCACTTGATTGGGAGCTTGCGGTGCTCAAGCAATTGATCTTGAAGTCGTTGTAGTCATCTTCGGTGATCGAAGGATTTTTCTCCTTGATCTTCTCATAACTCTCACCTTTCTCGATCATTCTCTTCACATTGCTTTTCCAAGTAGACAGGGCCTTGCTCATCTTCGTGAGGGCAGCATTGTTCACTTTATTCCCTTTGAGGCTTGTGTTTTCGAATTCAGCGGGGAACTTGTATCGTTCGTGCAGCTTCGTGAAGAGGAGGTGGCGCAAATTCCCCCGGTCAGGATGCCTCAGGTTCTCGGCGTTGATCGAGACGGTGCTCCGGACAATGCACCCGAGCTGAAGCGAGTACCCCTTGACTATTCGTTCGGGCGCCGTTGGATTCCCGTTGGAGTCCACTTCAGTAACTTCCTCCTTGAGGGTGCGGAGCACGATCGGGCGCCGGTCCTTCCGTTGCCTCTTCGGCTGGCTGCTATCTGTGCGTGCGCCGCCATCATCAGTGGTGGCATCCTCGGCGGCACCATCAGTGGTGGCATCAGTGTGGTCATCCTCGGCGGCACCATCCGTGGTCTCAGGATCGGTGGGGAAGGCGGCGGCCTCATACAAGTGAGGTTGTTCCTCCATCTCCTGGGACAGCTCCCAGAATGCCTTGCCGCCCGAACCCCCGGCCTCATCGTTGTGGGCCATGTTTCTCTCTAAATAGAAACAAAGTTTGGTGAAAAAGTTGGTTATTGTCAAGGAACAAGATCATGGTCTCATCATTTAGGGTTTGTCGACACCGAGGCATCCTAAAATCTAAGCTTTTATCATTGAGGGTTTTCCGACGCCAAGGCACCCTAAAAGCCTAACTTTTCATCATTTCGGTTTTTATCGACACCGAGGCACCCTAAAAGCCATGCATTAGTCACAAGTACGCCATATGTCCTATTTTTAGCAAAGTCATGCTCAAATTCACGGAAAATTTCAGCATGACCTTTGCTGAAAATAGGACATATGGAGTACCCGAATTTGCCGGAACGGAAGTTAATCGACATTCCGGCAAACTCAAGGGCCTCTCGGGGTACCTGCAAAATCATCACGACACGATGGTCTGAGACAAAACCCAGCAAACTAGCAAAATCATCACAAATTGTTTTCTGTTAAAGATGATCATCACCTTTACAAGTCTTTCTCAATGTGATCATCATCTTTACAAATTGTTTTCTGTTAAAGTACACAGGAAAGCATGTTTTATTGCTTCCTTCTGATTGCTAACTCCAATAACATCAAAACATTTTACGGCCCTATGTTTGCAGTACAGAAAGCCAGAAAGAATTTGGTGGCAGACAGAATATTTAGGCTTCCCTTTTCAATGGAGCCCCAGACCAAATACACCCTCGCCAATAATGCGAGTCCAGAGATGCAATGCAACTTTGGACCACTAAATGCCGCCTGAGTCATGCAAAACCCAATTTCACGCGCTAAACATCAAGCATTACAAACAAAGCAAATAAATACTGATGCTGTGACCACCTTGACCAGAAAGGCCACCACCTGGTGTCCACAGCTAGACAACAGGGCGGAGAATCACCAACTTAAAATTATGAAGGGACACCTCCAGGCATAACAGGGTGGCAGACAAAATTCCGCAAGTGATTTAGGATGTGGAAAAATGCTGGTGATGATAATGTACTGTTGTCTCCCATTATGGAAATATGTGTGGCACATGCTTCTAAAATTATGGTCAAATAACCATGCACATCTGATAGTTCCAGTGAAAAGGATATATGCAAATTGAGCAACCTGAGTGTAGACACACTACAATTTCAGATACACTGCATGACATTTGCATGGATCCAATTTTTGTAGGTAATTCCAACAACTGACAGGGAACCAAAAGAAAGATGACAGAATAAGTTGAATCTCGAATATTCCCCAATACTCAACATGCCTCAAATGCAACCAAACCTCCATGTACAGTGTACCCTCACTATGAAGTAGTATGAACTAAAACAGTTACTTTCCCTAATCCCTGCTGGTTCTGGATTTTCTATTGCACTTTCCCAGGATAGTGCAATCCATTCAGATGATACCAAAGAAAATCCAACTTGTACTACAACAATAGCTTCAGCTAGTCTATTGCCATTTAAGTCAGCAAGAATGCATGCATGTGGCCCAAACACAAAAATTAAATGATTGAACAAACATCTATAGTAATCAGTTGTGTAGAAGAAAATAAATGGATGCAACTAGAAAAGCTAGCAGCCATGCAAACAAACATCTATAGTAATCACAAATTGTTTTCTTTTTTTAGGGAACTCAGTTAGTACTCGGTTTACAGAAACGGTTCGATGTCTATCATATACAACCATTTTCCCTGTTATAAAAGACATGAAAGATCACAACAATATTGATCTGAAAAGAACAGAAAAAAAGAGAAATAGTATGTATGCAGTGGTGATTCTACCTTGTTTTCTCAGCCGTGGGTGATGAAGTGCCTCTATTCTGTTGTGTCTGTAGTGGTATGGAGATGAATGAATTGGTATTAGGTTCAAATATGATCGATGGATACTCTAACTGTCCCAGAAATATTGAGTTTACTTGATCAAAATTTTAACTGGTAAAGATATATATCCTGTTAAAGATATATATCCTGTTCATGCATATGTTCACTTGTGTTATTATTATACATATGTAGACTGCGGCACGGCCCATGCTGAAGAGTGCTTTGGTGAAATGACCCAGATGTCTCATAGAGAAGGAACATAGGTGTTATAAAACAATTAAGGGTTTGGTTTGAAGAAATGTATAAACAAACTACTCGTTTAGTTTTCAAACACAAATGGTAAATATGTTGAGGCCCAAAAACTAAGTGTACCAACAACCTAAGCTAAACAAGATGAGCACAAGATGTATAATAATAACACAAGTGATAAATAACCTAAAAGAAGATAAATAACTTGAAGCACTAACAAACAACTTCAGCGGCACGATTTTTGCAGAACCACAACTTCAGAGATTTATAACACAGAAGCACAACTTCAGAAGAAAGAGTAACACATAACCCAAGTTTCCAAGTTAGAGGAGTTCGACAACGGATCTGACAGAAATGGCCCTGCGATGTCAGTGATGATGTGGAGTCTCAATTTACTCAAAAGACAGTGTTGTAACGACAGTAGCTGAATCTGGTTGCAGAAATACAATTTTCTCCATAATGCGCAGTCAACAACTTAATGAGTTCAGCAGAAGGTTTTAACTAAATATTCTGGAGGTGTGAGCATCAACAATAAATCTTCTCCAATGCTTTACACTTGCCAATGAAAAAACAAAGTTGTATCTCTAGCCAAGTTTCAACAGGAGCCAACCTCAAATCCTTCAACTTCTCACAACAGAAAATCATATCTATTCAGGTTGTGAGCGTTGTACGAGGAATCATAACCCACAACCGAACTTTAGGTGGCCATACTAACTGACTCCCTTTCAGTTCTTTATTACATGATTTGCACCAGAAAAATCTTCACCACATGCATATATAATGTTGATCTCCTATATATGTTTTGCAAAAATTCTATATAATCCCACAAAAATATCGAAGACTAATGGCGAAGCTTCATAAAATTTGACTTAGGTCAAACTAATATGCAGAGTAAATAAAACAAAAAAAGTAGTTAAGTTTATTTTGACAATCACCCAATAACCCTGAAAGAACTGGCTCTACCCAACTTATATCCATCCAGAGGCCCAAAGAGAACTGACCCTTAATATATACTCCCTCCTTTAGTGATCTAAACATTCTCATATTTCTTGACATGATCTAGCCCAAAGAGAACCGACCCTTAATTATATACTCCCCTTTAGTGATCTAAATACTCTTATATTTCTTTACGCGATCTAAACATTCTAATATTTCTTTATGCAGGGAGTACATGAACTAAAGGACTGTCATGTGTCATCCCATGGAAGAAACAGAGAATTGCAGAGGGGTTAGCTAGCTAGGCAGGCGGCAGACCTTGAGACGGGCTCGACGTTGATGGCGCGGCACTCGTAGCAGCCGGAGAGGCCGCAGAGGGAGGACGAGTGCCCCGGCGACGGTGGTGTGGACGGGGCGGGGTCGAGGTGGGGCAGCGGCGTCGGGGCGGGGTCGAGGCGGCGTCGGGGCGGCGGGGCAGCGTCGAGGCGGAGTCGGGGCGGCGGGGTCGCGTCGAGGCAGCGTCGGGGTGGC
>NC_041389.1:552627178-552657620 GCF_002162155.2 Triticum dicoccoides
TAGTTCAAAAAGTACCCATGAAATACAATCGAGAAATGAAGGCTACGATTTAAATACAATCGATCTTAGCTAGCTATCTGTTCACAATCTTCTTGCCCTTCTTTTTCGCAAATGGAGTTCTTCTGTGGAACGGACGTCCTTTAGGTAGGGTGGTCCTGCTTCTTCTTGTGGTGTATGCTGCTACTTCATCATCGTCGTCATGTTCGATCCTCGGGTCGCCGTACTTGTCGAAGTCTTGCTCATTGGCTACTCCATCCATTCCGATGATCTTCCTTTTGCCTCTCCTCACGACAACACGACTGGGCTTTGGCGGGTCGGTAATGAAGAAGCATTGGTCCACTTGGGAAGCCAGTACCCATGGCTCATTTTTCGCGGTGACGTTTGCGCCCGCGGTCTTGGATTTGGCTTCGGGTATAACCATGGTGGTGATATACCGGTCTTCTTTTATGACGTTCTTGGCCCATCTGACACGGAACATCGGGACCTTCTCTCCAGCGTAGCTCAGCTCCCAGATCTCCTTGATCCTTCCGTAGTATCTGTCCTTGTCGTTACCGGTGTAGGATTCCATCGTTACCCCGGAGTTCTGATAACCATCGCTCTTCATGTCCTTGGCCTCGGTGTAGAATGTGTAGCCGTTGATATCGTACGCCTCATAGGTCATCAGGTTGTGCTCGGCGCCCTGTGACAAGGCGAATATGAGTTGTTCTTCCGTGGAAGAATCCTCATGTAAAGGGTACGACAGAAGCTTATGCTTGAACCAACGCGTGAAACATGAGTTGTGCTCTTTGAGTGTATCTCCGTCCGTCCTCTGTTGGCCTCGGTCATTGTACATCTTTTTAATAAAGGTTTTGTGCTCTACCAACCAAGGATCGACCACGTCTATGTGTTGTAGCGCGACTAGGTTTGCTCTTTCAAAGTCGGCGAGTCGACCCTCGAAGTCGACATGCATTTCGCGGCGACCCTCACGGTGACCCCATCCAGCGAGCCTGCTGAGGTGCCTGTTGACGGGCAGACCAACGGGGTTCTCGATGCCTAGATAATTCGTGCAGTAGGAGATGCACTCTTCGGTCAGAAAGCCCCTGGCTATGCTTCCTTCTGGACGTGACATGTTGCGAACGTATCATTTGATGACACCATTCATCCTTTCGAACGGCATCATGCTGTGCAGGAACGTCGGCCCGAGTTGGATGATATCCTCCACTATATGGACCAGCAGATGCACCATAACGTCGAAGAATGCGGGCGGGAAGTACATCTCAAGCTCGCATAGTATCACCACGATCTCTTCCTGTAGCCTTCTGAGTTGCCTCATGCCAATCGACTTCCGAGAGATGACGTCGAAGAAGTTGCATAGGCCAAATAGCATTTCACGGACGTGCGCGTCCATGATCCCACGGATTGCAACTGGAAATATCTGCGTCATCAGCACATGACAGTCGTGAGACTTCATCCCGCTGAACTTCTGCTTCGCTAGGTCTAGGTATCTGCTTATCTTCCCCGCGTAACCGTAAGGAAGTTTTACTCCTAGGAGGCAGGTGAAAAACTGCTCGATCTCCTCCTGACTTAGAGTGAAGCACGCGGGAGGGTAGTCATTTCCGGTCTTCTTGGCCTTTTTGCCTTTGCGATGACTTTCTGTGTCCTGCTTCGCCTCATCATCATCATCATCATCATCATCATCATCATCATCATATATAGCGTGAAGCTCCTGCCTGATGCCCATTGATTTCAAGTCTGCCCTTGCTTTCGGCCCATCTTTGGTCCTCTCTGGCATGTTGAGCAGGGTACCAAGCAGACTCTCGCACACGTTCTTCGTGATATGCATGACATCAAGGCTGTGAGGCACACGGTGGATCTTCCAGTACGGCAAGTCCCAGAAAATAGACCTCGTTTTCCATACCTTCAGCAGCGGCTCTGGCGCCTTTCGCTTCTTTCCCGGCTCTGGCGCCTTTTGCTTCTTTCCCGGCAGTGGGCAGTCTTTCCAATTTTTCAACAGCTTGTCTACTTCCTCGCCGCTCCTCGTACACGGGCGTTTTCGGGGTTCGGTTTCACCATCGAACAGATCCTTGCGTTTCCTCCACGGGTCATCGTCGTGAAGCCACCTTCGATGTCCCATGAACACGGTTTTCGAAGACCCGGGATCTCTATCTAGCTGGCGATACGTTGTGTCATCCATGCACCTTACGCATCCAGAAAATCCGTGGACTACCTGCCCCGCAAGATATCCGTAACCGAGATAGTCGTGCACCGTCGTGAGCAGTGCGGCTCTCATAGGGAAATATTCTTTCTCTGCGGCGTCCCACGTATTGGCTGGCGTTTTCCACAGCGTGTCAAGCTCCTCTTTCGGCAGCCCCAGATACAGATTGATGTCATTCCCTGGTTGTTTCGGCCCTTCAATTAGCATACTCATGTGAATGTACTTCCTCTTCATGCACAACCAGGGGGGAAGGTTGTACATCCACACAAACACAGGCCAGGTGCTATGTGTGCTTCTCTGGCTGCCAAACGGATTGACTCCATCGGTGCTCGCGCCCAGCACGATGTTCCTTGGATCGTTCCCAAATTCTGGGTATTCGAAGTTCAATGCTTGTCACTGGCTCGCATCCTTAGGGTGACTCAGCATCTTGTCTTTTTTATCTATCTCCGGATCATTTGCGTCATCTTCTCGCTTCTTCTCCTCCCTATCCGCGTGCCAACGCAGGAGCTTTGCTACCTTAGGATCCGCGAAATACCGCTGCAGACGAGGAGTGATTGGAAAGTACCACACCACTTTTCGAGGAGCTTTCTTCCTCTTCTTGTATCGAGTGACACCGCACACCGGACATATTATAGACTCCGCGTGCTCGTCCAGATAAATGATGCAATTGTTCATGCACACATGGTATTTCACGTGCGGTAAATCCAGAGGACACACGATTTTCTTCGCCTCCTCCAAACTGGTCGGGCACTTGTTCCCCTTGGGAAGACGTTCGTGCCAGAATGACATGTTCTCGTCGAAGCATGCGTCGGTCATTTTGTGTTTTACCTTCATCTCCAGGGCCATGAGCGTTACTTTCAGGCGGGTATCCTCGGGCCTGCATCCTTCATACAATGGAGTAACCGCGTATAACTCAAGTTGATCCATCTTGGCTTTCTCTCGGGCGGCAGCTCTTGCGTTATCCGTCTGCTTGAGAAGCAGCTCTTGAATATGAGGGTCCTGCACCCAGCCCATCGATGGTCCAGCGTCGTCTGCTCCGCCGGCATCATCATCTTCATGCTCATGCCCGTCACCTGCTCCGGCATCTTCCTCATCATCATTTCCTGCATCTTCTACATGATGACTGTGTACAGCATCACGGTCGTGATCATCTCCTGGGGATTCTTCGTCTTCTCGCCCGCCCGAGCCGCGGTGGTTGTCTTGCTGCCCTTCCTCATTTCTTGCCCGGCCCGCATGGACGACTTCGTAGTCATCTTCATCACCTTGCCACCGATAGCCATCCATGAAACCACGCAACAGCAGGTGGTCCCGCACCTGCCCGGAATCCGGGTCCGCAATAAGGCTCTTCAGCTTGCATCTTCGACACGGACATCTTATCTCCGTCTCGTTCTTTTGAAGCATCTCGGCCTTCGCGGACCTCAAAAACCTATTCACGATGCCTTCGGTCATCGTGCGGACCATGGTCGCCTGCGGGGTAGAGCAAAACGATATTTTAGAACCAAACAAAAATTTGGCATGACTTTCCCTAAAAATAGGACCAAAAAGAATGCTTAATGCCAAAATTCTCGCCGAAACGGAAATGAATCAACATTCCGGCAAAATATTGGCAACTATCGCATATCAAATACCGGTACACCTCCAAACACAAACACATATGCAACACCACAAACATATGCAACACCACGAACATACATAGATCTAGCTAGGCCGTAAAAAGTGCATGTGCACATTGTTGTAAGGAGAACAACCTAAATATAGCTTCCCCCCTTACTTACCTATTAAAACAAGGTAATTTAACCACTTAATTTGAATGAATCTATGGTGGAAATGAGGTGAAAAAGAGGAGGCACCCGAGACAAGGAGGAGGTGGAGAGAATGAAGTGGGGAGAAAGTGAGTGTGTGGGTAGGAGAGGCTGTCCCAAATATCTTGTTGCTGCCCACTTACTAATGGCGCACCTCTTGCATGGTGCGCCATTTGTACTTACAACTACTAATGGCGCACTTAAGCAGGATGCGCCATTAGTATGTTTGGATAGGCGCACTAGTTCAAAAAAAAAATTCTATACTAATGGCGCACCCATTGCCTGGTGCGCCATTAGTAGTTACAACTACTAATGGCGCACTTGGGCAGGATGCGCCATTAGTATGTTTGGATAGGCGCACTAGTTCAAAAAAAAAGTCTATACTAATGGCGCACCTGCTGCCTGGTGCGCCATTAGTAGTTACAACTACTAATGGCGCACTTTGCCCGGATGCGCCATTAGTATGTTTGGACAGGCGCACTAGTTTAAAAAAAAATTTGATACTAATGGCGCACCCTTAGCGTGGTGCGCCATTAGTAGTTTAAACTCTAATGGCGCATCAGATTGTGGTGCGCCATTAGTATATACTAATGGCGCACCATCTTTCTGGTGCGCCATTAGTGTCAATCCCATCTATAGCCCTTTTCCTAGTAGTGTTTGATTCTGCTGAAAAACAGAAACTTTGCACGCACGAAAGTAAGTTTAGTAATTCAGAGAAACGTGATTTTGCAATGATTCTTTTTTCTGTAGATCACTATACGAATTTCCCAGGACTTCCTATTATGGTAGGAGTTTTAGAGTTCCATAAGTATTCGAGAGTTACAGATTGCTATAGACTATTCTGTTTTTGACAGATTCTGTTTTTCGTGTGTTGTTTGCTTATTTTGATGCATCTATGACTAGTACCGGGGGGTATGAACCATAGAGAAGTTGGAATACAGTAGGTTTAACACCAATATAAATAAATAATGAGTTCATTACAGTACCTTATGTGGTGGTTTTGCTTTCTTTCACTAACGGAGCTTATGAGATTTCTTGTTGAGTTTTGTGTTGTGAAGTCTTCAAGTTTTGGGTAAAGATTTGATAGACTATGGAATAAGGAGTGGCAAGAGCCTAAGATTGGGGATTCTCATGGCACCCCAAGATATTCAAGGATAACCAAAATCCTAAGCTTGGGGATGCCCCGGAAGGCATCCCCTCTTTCGTCTTCGTCTATCGGTAACTTTACTTGGAGCTATATTTTTATTCGCCACATGATATGTGTTTTGCTTGGAGCGTCTTGTATGATATTAGTCTTTGCTTTTTAGATTACCACAATCATCCTTGATGTTCACACCTTTTGGGAAAACCCCACTTGATTGGAATTTATTAGAATACTCTATGTGCTTCAGTTATATCTTTTGAGCTAGATAGTTTTGCTCTAGTGGTTCACTTAAATCTTTTAGAGCACGGCGGTGGCTTGATTTTGTAGAAATTGTTAATATGTCATGCTTCACTTATATTATTTTGAGAGT
Organism: Triticum dicoccoides; assembly: GCF_002162155.2. NCBI lineage: Eukaryota > Viridiplantae > Streptophyta > Magnoliopsida > Poales > Poaceae > Triticum > Triticum dicoccoides. Next base: position 552,632,689 of record NC_041389.1, read on the forward strand.
CTCTTAGAACAGCATGGTAGTTTCTATGGTTATAAAATTGGTCCTAGAATGATGAGCATCCAAGTTGGGTATAATAAAAACTATCATAGGAAGTGAATTGGATGCTATGATCAATTTGATACTTGATAATTGTTTTGAGATACAGAGGTGGTGATATTAGAGTCATGCTAGTTGGGTGATAACCCACAAGTGTAGGGGATCGCAATAGCTTTCGAGGGTAGAGTATTCAACCCAAATTTATTGATTCGACACAAGGGGAGCCAAAGAGTATTCTTAAGTATTAGAAGTTGAGTAGTCAATTCAACCACACCTGGATAACTTAGTATCTGCAGCAAAGTTTTTAGTAGCAAAGTAGTATGATAGTAATGTTAACAGTGGCAAAAGTAAAGATAGTAGTTCTGTAGTCACTACAAAAGAAAGACACATCCGTGACATTTTCGGCCGAACGAATTTTTTTTCTGTCATACATATGACACTTCTATGACGATAATTGTGACAAAACCCGGTATCATCATAGATGTGGTGGGCTCCTACTTCTATGACAAAAAATGGGCTTTTCGTCCTGGCCGGGCCGGAGACGCAGCTGCATGACATTCTTTGGGCCGTCCATGACGGAAAAAACCGTGGTAGAAGCGAGGGGGAGGAAAATTTCGGGGAGTTGCCGGTTACGGTGGGAGGTCAGGGGTCGAGCGGATGCGCGTTTCTCTCGTACACGTACGCGCGTGTGTGCAAGGTGTTGGCTCTAACTGAACCCGAGTGAGGCGTTGGGCTCTAACTGAACCCGAGCGATTGCACTGCAGGCTACGCGTTACTGAACCCGAGCGACCGATCGATGGCTATTAACTGAACCCGATGGAATGATTCCTTCGCTGCTGCTGCTAACTGAAGCCGATCGATTGGATGAATTGTGAGCGTTCCGTGGGGGGGGGGTTGGATGAACAGTGAGCAGTGGCGTTGCCTCTGCATGAATAGGACCCCATGGTGTGGAGGGCTGGATGAACAGTAGACGGTGGAGGGGTGGTCGTGGAGGGGTGGTTGAATAGGACCTCGTGGTGTGGAGGGCTGGATGAACAGTAGACGGTGGAGGGCTGGATGAACAGTAGACGATGGAGGGGTGGTTGAACAGTAACCGGTGGAGTAGCGCGCTGTGGAGGCTGGATGAACATGAGCCCGTGGAGGCTGGAGGAGGTCGACGGTAGCCCGTGGAGGCTGGAGGAGGTCGACGGTGGAGATGAACAGTATCCCATGGAGTCCCGTTTTGTGGTATGCCACACCCCTCCCGATGAACAGGACCCCCGTTTTGACCGTAGGAGGTCCGTTTCCTCCATTCTGCGGTACGCCACACCCCTCCAGATCAACAGGACCCCCGTTTCGACCGTAGGAGGTCCGTTTCCTCCGTTTTGCGGTACGCCACACCCCTCCCGATCAATAGGACCCCCGTTTCGACCGTAGGAGGTCCATTTCCTCTGTTTTGTGGTACGCCACACCCCTCCCGATCAACAGGACCCCGTTCCGAATGTAGGAGGTCCATTTCCTCCATTGTGCGATACGCCAAGCCTCGTTTCCATCGCCTGTTCCGTCCAAGCCGGTTGGCTCCCACGCGTTCCGTTGCCTCCCAATGAACACGAAGCATTCCGTTGCCTCCCCATGAGCACGACGCATTCCGTTGGCTCCCCATGAACACGACGACGACGCTGTTTCTCCATTCCGACCCAGCCATGTACGTATGCGCGAGTAGGCGTTCGAGACCCTGCCCATATGTACGTACGTGGCCATATTTTCTTTATTGCACCCTCGCCGTTGTACGTACGTGTACATGCTACGTGCGCGCCTCTACATCGACACGTGCGCGCCTCTACTACGACACGTGCGTGCCTCTACATCGACCAGTATGTACGCACACTTTCGCGACGAGAATGACAACGCTACGTACGCTTCGACCAGGTGGGTCCCGACTATTAGGCACTTCCTTGCCTGCAAAGATGTAGCTGGTGGGTCCCAGCAGTCAGGGGGGGGGGGCAAATCATTTTGGTTTTTTTTTGCCTGGACGCACTTCCTTGCGTGCGAAGATGTAGCTGGTGAGTCCCAACAGTCAGGGGGGAAACATTTTTTTTGCGAAATACTGGTGGCCCGTCCGGTGGGTCCCTGCTTTCAGGTGGAAGAATAATTATTTTGCGTGTAATAAGGAGGCACTTCATTGCGGCCGCCGTGGACCCAGCTGTCAGCCTCTCCACGCACAGCACTCTTCCGATGGAAGTCAGTCGTTGACCACATTGACCACGCCGTGCCAAGAGCACCACGGCAGTGGACGACGGCGAGGCCTAGGAAGGGGACGACGCGGAGCCAGGGAGGACGCAGCAGTGGATGCCCACGCGAAGAGGAGTATGAGGGTGAGGCTGCCGGCGCCACAGAATAACAGGGGATCTGGGTGAGTAGAGGGATGGCCTAGCCAATGGTGGGAGTAGTAGAGGGCGGTGAGGCCTCCGCCGCATCATAGCCGGCCACGGGAGGCAGGAGCACGAGGCACAATCGGCGCTGGTTTGGGCGGCTGGAGGAAGAAAACCAGAGGTTGAAGAAGCACTACTGCCGTTGGATGGACATCGTACGGTCACTAGATCTAGAATCATGCATATTATTGACTAAGTTGACAAAGCCCTCCGTCCCCGTCAACTTAGTAGGCCCATAAGTCAGCCTGCCACTATACTGGGTCCCAGCTAACAGGCGGAGTATTCAAATTTTTTGTATGTAATAAGGAGGCACTTCCTTGCATGCGAAGATATAGGTGGTGGGTCCGAGCTGTCAGCGGCGGTAACGTTTTTTTCGCGAAATACAGAGGCCCTTTCGGTGGGTCCCTGATGTCAGGTGGAGGAATCATTATTTTGTGTGTAATAAGGAGGCATTTCCTTGCGTGCGGCCGTGGACCCAGCTGTCGGCCTCTCCACGTACAGTCCACTTCACATGCATGTCGGTTGTTGACCATGTTGATCAGGCCGCGTCGAGAGCACCAGGGCAGTGGACGACGGCGAGGCCTAGGAAAGGAACGACACGGAGGCAGGGAAGACTCGGCAGTTGTTTCCCACGCGGAGGGGAGTACGACTGTACGAGGGTTTACTGATTTGTCTGTCGCCGGAGAATAACAGCAGGTGTGGGTGAGTAGAGGGATGGCTAGGCCAGCGATGGGAGTACAGTGGGGCGGTGAGGCCTTTGCGGCAGCAGAGCCAGCTGCGGGGAGGAGGGAGCAGGCAGTCCAGCCGGCGGTTGTTTGAGCGGCTGGAGCAGGAAGAGCACAGATTGAAGAAGCACGACTGCCGTTGGATGGCAATCCAACAGTCACTGCTTGTGCGTCAACCTTTTTTTAGGAAAGCCTCAAATCTGTGGAAAATAGCATACATCCCATCTGCCATTATTTCTAATAATTTACAACCCATTTGCTAATTCTTAAGGTTTTTTTTGGAGCCCATATTCTTTTTGTTAGCATTACAACCCATACTGTGGCCACGGTTAAAAAATTATATGAAATTTTGCATATTTCGGTGCGGTCTGAACTGTTTTTAATCCCAAAATTTCGACTCACATTCAAACTGATTTTAAAAATAAATGTATATCAATATAAAATCCAACAAATTCTCCACGCATAAAAATTAATGTAATTTAAAATCTCGAAATGAAAAAAAGATATTTGAAACTAATTGCCGGTTTGATGTGTTTTAAAAATGTACAGCCCATTTCTCATTATTGATGGGCCATTTTCTCAGCCAGCCGAATGAAAGCTCTCCTCGTCTTGAAAGATTTGCAGCTCAACAGGCCTGACAAAGCGACTTACTTGGCAAATCACAAAAAAACTAGGCTGTGGCCGTGGACCCAGCTGTCAGCCTCTCCACGTACAGTACTCTTCCGATGGAAGTCGTTCCTTGACCACGTTGACCACGCCGCACGGAGAGCACCACGATGGTGGACGACGGCGAGGCCTAGGAAGGAGACGATGCAGAGCCGGGGAAGACGCGACAGTGGAAGCCCGCGCGAAGAGGAGTACGAGGGTTCACTGGTTCGGCTACGGTGTGAGGCTGCCGTCGCCGCAGGGCCTGGCCAGCGATGGGAATAGTAGGGGGCGGTGAGTCTTCCACGACAGCACAGCCGACCACGGGAGGCAGGAGCATGAGGCACGACCGGTGCTGGTTTGGGCGGCTGGAGCAAGAAGACCAGAGGTTGAAGAAGCACTACGGCCATTGGATGGACATCGTACGGTCACTGGAGCTAGAATCATGCATATTATTGACTAAGTTGCCAAAGCCTCTGTCCCCGTCAACTTAGTAGGCCCACAAGTCAACCTGCCACTATACCGGGTCCCAGCTAACAGGCAGAGTATTCAAATTTTTTGTGCGTAATAAGGAGGCACTTCCTTTCGTGCGAAGATATAGCTGGTGGGTCCGAGCTGTCAGCGGCGGTAAATTTTTTTTTGCGAAATAGAGAGGCCCTTTCGGTGGGTCCCTGATGTCAGGTGGAGGAATCATTATTTTGCGCATAATAAGGAGGCTTTTCCTTGCGTGCGGCCGTGGACCCAGCTGTCGGCCTCTTCACGTACAGTCCACTTCAGATGCATGTCGGTCGTTGACCACATTGATCAGGCCGCGCCGAGAGCACCAGGGCGGTGGACAACGGCGAGGCCTAGGAAAGGAACGACACGGAGGCAGGGAAGACTCGGCAGTTGTTTCCCACGCGGAGGGGAGTACGACTGTATGAGGGTTTATTGGTTTGTCTGCCGTCGCCGGAGAATAACAACAGGTGTGGGTGAGTAGAGGGATGGCTAGGCCAGCGATAGGAGTACGGTGGGGCGGTGAGGCCTGCGCGGCAGCAGAGCCAGCCGTGGGGAAGAGGGAGCAGGCAGTCCCGCCGGCGCTTGTTTGAGCGGCTGGAGTAGGAAGAGCAGAGATTGAAAAAGCAGGACTGCCGTTGGATGGCAATCCAACAGTCACTGCTTGTGCGTCAACCTTTTTTTTTAGGAAAGCCTCAAATCTATGGAAAACAACATACATCCCATCTGCCATTATTTCTAATAATTTACAGCCCATTTGCTAATTCTTAATGTTTTTTTGGAGCCCATATTCTTTTTGTTAGCATTACAGCCCATACTATGGCCACGGTTAAAAAATTATACGAAATTTTGCATATTTCGGTGTGGTCCGAACTGTTTTTAATCCCGAAATTTCTCACATTCAAACTGATTTCAAAAATAAATGTATATCAATATAAATCCAACAAATTCTCCACGCATAAAAATTAATATAATTTAAAATCTCGAAATGAAAAAAAGATATTTGAAACTAATTGCCGGTTTGATGTGTTTTAAAACTGTACAGCCCATTTCTCATTACTGATGGGCCATTTTCTCGGCCAGCCGAATGAAAGCTCTCCTCGTCTTGAAAGATTTGCAGCCCAACAGGCCTGACAAAGCGACTTACTTGGCAAATCACAAAAAAACTGGGCTGTGGCCGTGGACCCAGCTGTCAGCCTCTCCATGTATAGTACTCTTCTGATGGAAGTCGTTCCTTGACCATGTTGACCACGCCGCACGGAGAGCACCACGGTGGTGGACGACGGCGAGGCCTAGGAAGGGGACGATGCAGAGCCGGGGAAGACGCGGCAGTGGAAGCCCGCGCGGAGAGGAGTACGAGGGTTCACTGGTTCGACTGCGGTGTGAGGCTGCCGTCACCGCAGGGCCTAGCCAGCGATGGGAATAGTAGGGGGCGGTGAGTCCTCCGCTATAGCACAGCCGACCACGGGAGGCAGGAGCATGAGGCACGACCGGTGCTGGTTTGGGCGGCTGGAGCAAGAAGACCAGAGGTTGAAGAAGCACTACGGTCGTTGGATGGACATCGTACAGTCGCTGGAGCTAGAATCATGCATATTATTGACATAGTTGACAAAGCCCTCCGTCCCCGTCAACTTAGTAGGCCCACAAGTCAGCCTGCCACTATACTGGGTCCCAGCTAACATGTGAAGTATTCATATTTTTTGTGCGTAATAAGGAGGCACTTCCTTGCGTGCGAAGATATAGCTGGTGGGTCCGAGCTGTCAGCGGCGGTAACATTTTTTTCGCGAAATACAGAGGCCCTTTCGGTGGGTCCCTGATGTCAGGTGGAGGAATCATTATTTTATGCGTAATAAGGAGGCATTTCCTTGCGTGCGGCCGTGCACCCAGCTGTCGGCCTCTCCACGTACAGTCCACTTCAGATGCATGTCGGTCGTTGACCACGTTGATCAGGCCGCGCCGAGAGCACCAGGGCGGTGGACGGCGGCGAGGCCTAGGAAAGGAACGACACGGAGGTAGGGAAGACTCGGCAGTTGTTTCCCACGCGGAGGGGAGTACAACTGTACGAGGGTTTACTGGTTTGTCTGCCGTCGCCAGAGAATAACAGCAGGTGTGGGTGAGTAGAGGGGTGGCTAGGCCAACGATGGGAGTACGGTGGGGCGGTGAGGCCTGCGCGGCAGCAGAGCCTCCCGCGGGGAGGAGGGAGCAGGCAGTCCCGCCGGCGCTTGTTTGAGCGGCTGGAGCAGGAAGAGCAGATATTGAAGAAGCACGACTGCCGTTGGATGGCAATCCAATAGTTACTGCTTATGCATCAACCTTTTTTTAGGAAAGCCTCAAATATGTGGAAAACAGCATACATCCCATCTGCCATTATTTCTAATAATTTACAGCCCATTTGCTAATTCTTAAGGTTTTTTTTGGAGCCCATATTCTTTTTGTTAGCATTACAGCCCATACTGTGGCCACGGTTAAAAAATTATACGAAATTTTGCATATTTCGGTGCGGTCCGAACTGTTTTTAATCCCGAAATTTCGACTCACATTCAAACTGATTTTAAAAATAAATGTATATCAATATAAAATCCAACAAATTCTCCACACATAAAAATTAATGTAATTTAAAATCTCGAAATGAAAAATAGATATTTGAAACTAATTGCCGGTATGATGTGTTTTAAAAATGTACAGCCCATTTCTCATTACTGATGGGCCATTTTCTCGGCCAACTGAATGAAAGCTCTCCTCGTCTTGAAAGATTTGTAGCCCAACAGGCCCGACAAAGCGACTTACTTGGCAAATCACAAAAAAACTGGGCTGTGGCCGTGGACCCAGCTGTCAGCCTCTCCACGTACAGTACTCTTCCGATGGAAGTCGTTCCTTGACCACGTTGACCACGCCGCACGGAGAGCACCACGGTGGTGGACGACGGCGAGGCCTAGGAAGGGGACGATGCAGAGCCGGGGAAGACGCGGTAGTGGAAGCCCACGCGGAGAGGAGTACGAGGGTTCACTGGTTCGGCTGCGGTGTGAGGCTGCCATCGCCGCAGGGCCTGGATAGCGATGGGAATAGTAGTGGGCGGTGAGTCCTCTGCGGCAGCACAGCCGACCACGGGAGGCAGGAGCATGAGGCACGACCGGTGCTGGTTTGGGCGGCTGGAGCAAGAAGACCAGAGGTTGAAGAAGCACTACGGCCGTTGGATGGACATCGTACGGTCACTGGAGCTAGAATCATGTATATTATTGACTAAGTTGACAAAGCCCTCCGTCCCCGTCAAGTTAGTAGGCCCACAAGTCAGCCTGCCACTATAGTGGGTTCCAGCTAATAGGCGGAGTATTGAATTTTTTGTGCGTAATAAGGAGGCACTTCCTTGCGTGCGAAGATATAGCTGGTGGGTCCGAGCTATCAGCGGCGGTAATGTTTTTTTTCACGAAATACAGAGGCCCTTTCGGTGGGTCCCTGATGTGAGGTGGAGGAATCATTATTTTGTGCGTAATAAGGAGGCATTTCCTTGCGTGCAGTCGTGGACCCAGCTGTCGGCCTCTCCACGTACAGTCCACTTCAGATGCATGTCGGTCGTTGACCACGTTGATCAGGCCACGCCGAGAGCACCAGGGCGGTGGACGACGGCGAGGCCTAGGAAAGGAACGACACGGAGGCAGGGAAGACTTGGCAGTTGTTTCCCACGCGGAGGGGAGTACGACTGTACGAGGGTTTACTGGTTTGTCTGCCGTCGCCAGAGAATAACAACAGGTGTGGGTGAGTAGAGGGATGGCTAGGCCAGCGATGGGAGTACGGTGGGGCGGTGAGGCCTGCGCAGCAGCAGAGCCAGCCGCGGGGAGGAGGGAGCAGGAAGTCCCGCCGGCCCTTGTTTGAGCGGCTGGAGCAGGAAGAGCATAGATTGAAGAAGCACGACTGCCGTTGGATGGCAATCCAACAGTCACTGCTTGTGCGTCAACCTTTTTTTAGGAAAGCCTCAAATCTGTGGAAAACAGCATACATCCCATCTGCCATTATTTCTAATAATTTACAACCCATTTGCTAATTCTTAAGGTTTTTTTGGAGCCCATATTCTTTTTGTTAGCATTACAGCCCATACTGTGGCCACGGTTAAAAAAATATATGAAATTTTGCATATTTCGGTGCGGTCCGAACTGTTTTTAATCCTGAAATTTCGACTCACATTCAAGCCGATTCTAAAAGGAAATGTATATTAATATAAAATCCAACAAATTCTCCATGCACAAAAATTAATGTAATTTAAAATCTCGAAATGAAAAAAATATATTTGAAACTAATTGCCGGTTTGATGTGTTTTAAAAATGTACATCCCATTTCTCATTACTGATGGGCCATTTTCTCGGCCAGCCGAATGAAAGCTCTCCTCGTCTTGAAAGATTTGCAGCCCAACAGGCCTGACAAAGCGACTTACTTGGCAAATCACAAAAAAACTGGGCTGTGGCCGTGGACCCAGCTGTCAGCCTCTCCATGTACAGTACTCTTCCGATGGAAGTCGTTCCTTGACCATGTTGACCACGCCGCACGGAGAGCACCACGGTGGTGGACGACGGCGAGGCCTAGGAAGGGGACGATGCAGAGCCGGGGAAGACGAGGCAATGGAAGCCCGCGCGGAGAGGAGTATGAGGGTTCACTGGTTTGGCTGCAGTGTGAGGCTGCCATCGCCGCAGGGCCTGGCCCGCGATGGGAATAGTAGGGGGCGGTGAGTCCTCTACGACAGCATAGCCGGCCATGGGAGGCAGGAGCATGAGGCACGACCGGTGCTGGTTTGGGCGGCTGGAGCAAGAAGACCAGAGGTTGAAGAAGCACTACGGCCGTTGGATGGACATCGTACGGTCACTGGAGCTAGAATCTTTCATACTGACTAAGTTGACAAAGCCCTTCGTCCCCGTCCACTTAGTAGGCCCACAAGTCAGCCTCCCACCAAGGTGGGTCCCAGCTAGCAGGGGGACCATTCATTTTTTGTGCATAATAAGGAGGCAGATCTGGTGGGTCCGAGCTAACAGCGGGGGGGGGGGGACGTTTTTTTTCATGAAATACGGTGGCCCATCAGGTGGGTCCAAGCAGTCAGGGGGCAAACATTTTTTTCGCAAAATACGGTGGCCCGTCCAGTGGGTCCCTGCTGTTAGTTGGAGGAATCATTATTTTCCGCGTAATAAGGAGGCACTTAATTGCTGCGACCGTGGACCCAGCTGAGACTCTCCACATACAGTATACTTCCGATGGAAGTCGTTCCTTGACCACGTTGACGTTGCCGCGTTCCGTTGTATGCATGCGTCCATGGGCGTGGTGCGTCCCCACTGTCAGCCTCTCATGTACAGTCATCTTCCAATGACTCTTGGTTGTTGACCATGTTGACCACACCGTGCCGAGCGCACCCAGACTGGAATGGCCCGGAGATGGGGAAGACGGGGCAGTGGAGCCGCAGATGAAGAGGAGTGGGAAACTTCACTGGTTCGGGTGCGCGGCAGCACAGCCGCGGTGCCGCCCACGGGAGACAGGAGCAAGAACAGAGGTTGAAGAAGTAGCACGGCTGTTGGATTAACATCCAACGGTCCAGCTGCTAGAATCATTTGTTGATTAAGTTGACAAAGCCATGCGTACACGTCCTCTTAGCAGGCCCACAAGTCAGTCACCAAATCTAACGGGTCCCAACTGTCAACGGGATGAATAATTTTTTTTGCAAAACAAGGAGGCACTTCCTTCCATGCGAAGATACAGCCGGTGGGTCCCAGCTGTCAGGTGGAGGAAACATTTTTTTTAGCTTAATAAGGAGGAACTTTCCTTGCATGCGACCATGGACCTTGTGGGTCCCAGCCGTCAAGCTCTCCACGTACAGTCCTCTTCTGATGACTCTCGTTTGTTGACCACGTCGCACCGAACACAGCGAGGCGGTGGACGATAGCGAGGCCCCGGATGGGAGAGACTCGGAGATGGGAAAACGCGGCAGTGGAGTCGCAGATTGAGAGGAGGAGAAGGGTTATAACTGGTTCTGTTGCAATCCATATCAAACTCAGGTTCACAGGACACTTTCATATTCATAGCCAACATTCACTATCAACAACTCAAAAGATTCATATATACACAAGCTCAGCATATCTATGCATCCAAATGATTGATAGATCACACGACAATATTCATACATAATTCATAAAAAGATTCAGATATACACATGTTCAGTATGTTTATGCATCCAAATGATTGAGATCACAGCCAATATGATCCATGGACAAACTTTAATTACCTAGGGTATAGACTGGTAAATGGTGTTCAATCAGAGGTACTTCTTGCTAAAATTAGTTCTTGTACGAGTAAACTTTCAAGTACATAAGAGGCAGCACAGACAATCTGAACTTTGCTTGTAGGTTTATCCTCAAATAGTGGCCTCGTGCCAAGGGAGGTTTGAGCAACTTGGGCACTACTTTCATCCAACTAGTTTACTGGCTCATCTTGGTCCTGTATCTCGCCAAAATTCTACATTGCAGACGAGAAAGGAGGCAGTTGAGAAAATGAACCACCCAAATTTTTTGTGCAGTTCAACTGAAATGGAGCATCCTTGGCGTGCAGACTGATTAAGTGCCAGATGAATATACGCGTCAACCAACTTGTCTGGAATCTTTAGACTCCATGGCATATAGTTCGCTACCATATGTGCCAATAACCAAAAGGCACAAGTTGGGACCAAGGACTGGACTGCGTTTTTCTGGGCTATGCACCAAGCAATATTTTTGGCGTTCACTCTCCTAATACTTGGAGTTTGACAGTTGGTTGACGCCGGTTGATACTCGAATGAATATAGGCACTTCTTGTCAACATCGATGCTTGTCTGAGGGAACTTTGGAGTACATAGCAGCAGCATAAGTACCTGTCCATCTGATCATTTTGTGCAGTTCTACTGAAATCACCCGATGTAATGATGTGCTTGCGAGTTCAGGCTCCAAATTACTCCTTTATGAAATCGGCAAACAGTAGCACAATACCAAATTACCAATACATATGACATGCACAATAATCAGGATAAAGACCAGTACCAACCTGTGTGAGGTAGCATATCAATTACTATTTCCTTTGACTGGAAGCCGAGATAAGCCAAGCGACTAACAGCAAAGGAAGAAAGGAAGCAGAGATTAGCGACTGACAAGAAAGGACGGAAGCTATTGAGGCAATGAAGCACCCAAAGTTTTTGTGCAGTTCCACCAAAATCGAGCATCCCTGTTGGCACATATATTGAGAGAGTGATACTACTGTAATAGTGGTACTAGTTGATGAAACATACACTAACAAATAGAAGCACCCTCATTATTTTAATGGGTATAGTTAGCAACATAGTAGTCTTGCTTAAAGAGAGGTATTAGTTTATTTAATCAGTGCCAATTAGCTCAAGTCAACACTCAAAGCATTGCCATTTATCATAGGTTGCAAAACTTAAAAGTGCAAAGTTAAAGGAGTTTCTCATGATAGTAGCACGATACAAATAGAGATGACGACAAACTAATATGGATGAAGGCCTTAGGCCCGTACCAACTTGAGGAAAAAAGCTTATTCATGTAGTCCAATAAGAGATGATAAAGCACTCACTTGAATCATACAATAGTATATATTTTTGTGCACTTCAAATGTATGGTTGAAATCACTCTTGTTTACCAGTGCTGATATTATATCGAAAGATTATCAAGAACTTCCAGCAGAGTTAAAGCATTGGCTGGGATATAGTTCATTGTATTGTCTTGTGTAGTTCCACTAAAATGTATGATTAGCACAACATGATCCCTGTTTGGACAAGTAGGAACAAGGTGAAACCTTCATTAGCTTAGTGAGAAAGGATAGGAAGACATTAGCATATTACTCAGACAGTAGCATCAAATTCATGATGGACAATACGCAAAACATTGCCTCATTGAACCAATGGCAATAAATTGACATGCAAAACAATAACACTATTATGTCATGCCACTAATAATATTCCCTCCCTGCTCCACCACATGATTCACCTCCATAGACAAACATTCACACGTACATGATTCAGCATAGGGTCCTACTAAAGATTTGTTTAACTCCAACAGGAAAATTAGGCAGTAATAAATTAGTGGTACTTAAGTACTCCTAATTAATTAAGTGAGACAGCAGAAGTGGAAGGGCTCCCTAGACGATCGTCTCACATGTAAGGTAGTCGTTGCCGGAGCCGGTGAATAGCCTCGACTGAGGCCTCTGGCTTCAGCAAGATCGCCTTGGCACCGTTTATTCTTCTTCTTCTTCCTCTTCATGCTCTGTTTCTCTTTCTCCTCACCAGTTGGTGAAACCAAGTACATGATTGGCCTTCTAATTCAGAATTGGTTTTGTCAGTGAGGGAGTACAAGTGTACTAGTAAAAAAATAGCATTATTTTTTCATGGCAGTCGGAAAATAGAGATGAACACATGCATTAAATATCATTCTTACCTAAAGGAAGGTTATGGCGGCAATATGGATGATGAGGATTGGAACATAGATCTCCCTTTGTGCAGTTCCACCAAAATGAACCAACTGTTCCATTTGACATTACAGTTAAACAGCACAAAAGTCACTTCTTTTAAGAAGCGTTTTGTGAAGTGCACCAAAAGGTCACAACAGCAACCAGGTGAATTGGATATCCCTGTTTGCACAAAAAGGCACAGAGGAAACAATCAGAGTCTCAAACAATTATAGGCGAAAACATTTGGCTAAACTTGTCAGAGTCTCAAACAATTACAGGCAAAAACAGTGGCATGGCTTCAATTTTTACCAGGGACATTATATTAAGAACAACTAAGGCTGCGTTCGGTTCACAGGTTTGGTGCAGGATTTTCGTAGGAACACAATTCCTACGGTATTCTTTCCCTTCCATCCGTTTGGAACACGGGAAAGGTGAATAGTGTGTCATAGGAAAGCTGGTCTGGTAGTACTGATTCCATCGGATTAGAAACATCCACGCGCTGCTCATTTTTTGGGCGGAAGCCCGAGGCAGGCGCTCGCTGCCATGCGTTAGACAGGTTGCTGTGCTGTGTTTGCCGGAATAAAAAAATCAACCTATGTGTGGTACGTGAGGTGAGGATAAGAGTAGTCACTGTGCAGTTGAATAAACAAATAGCATCTCATACTGCCAAGCATGATACTCTAAAAAAACAAATCTGTACATCTCGTAGTCCATACGAACACATTCTCTTGAGAGTTTCCTCCGGTTCGCTGCTCCATAGTTTTATACCTACATTCCTTTCCTATTCTGCTATTTTCATCAGGACCTATGTTTTCTGCCCCTTTATTCCGACCGGAGCCTAAATATTTGGTATAAGGGCATGGGACAGTGGGTGCACCAGCAGTACATCACCATGTACGTAAACATGGGCATAAAGTGGTGATCCATAGTTTGTTGCCCCGAGAAACAAACATCCAAGAAACATATCTGGGTTGGTCCCATTTTTGTTCACTCTAGCCACCTACTCCTATGTGTGGATAGCAAATCTAGTCCTAGTCATACCACTGTGTACAACGTTACCCCTATATTTCCCTTTTCGACCAAGAGACCGGTTGGATGACCAGTCTGTACTACTTTCATCCCCTTTCCTTCCTGTTTGTACCAAGTCCGATGTACATACTAAATTCCCCCACCCCCACTTTATTTCAATGACAAGTATTTTCGGACGGAGGGAGTACAAGATTCGACTCCATGAAGTAGCTTTACCTCTAACAATAGAAAAAAAGGTGACGTTGGACCATCCGATCGAGAGGGGCTGAGAGGTAGAAAATGATGCACATGCAGCGACATAGCGAGCTGGGGAAGTAGAGCTAAGGCGGTTTTGAACGAAGATATACCTGAAGGTCGTCGGGATGTGGATAGGTGGGCGGCGGGAGGCCGGATCCGCCCACAGGCAACGACGAAGGGATCGGAGGACCTCCCGCGCCAGCGCTCGGCCAGAGATAACGGTGCGGCCGGCAGTGGGTCTCCTCCCTCGGTGTCGACGACGGCCTAAAAGCTGCCCCTCCTCCCCTTCACCGGCGGAGGGGGATATGTCCGGATCTGTAACCAGCGGTGAGGATAGAAAGCCAGTGTTTTTTGAAGGGAGAAAGACAGTGTTACTAACCCTATCTTATTTAGATCTGGAGAGGATGAGTGTGTGTGAATAGAGCAGCCCTAGCAAGCAAGTGCGGAAGCTCCGGCCTATATATAAGTAGTGGGGTCATTTTCCTTTTTCACTCCATCAAAACAATCATTTAAAATTGTGTAGTACTACATGCCAGGTCACGGTTTTTTAATTATTGATTGTTTTTTGAGATAGCTACCCGCTTGTTCCAACTGGTGTTATGGTGTGCCAGGTCACACTTTTTATCATTCAAGTCTGGTACTACAAGTCCCTCCATTAAATGAACAACCACCCCCTCGTAAAAATTGTGAACAAGCCCACAACTTAAATTAGCGGAAACGTGGGTTACCCCAACATGCATTATTATTTATATTTTCTACTCCCTCCGTTCCTAAATATAAGTCTTTTTTATTAGCCACACCTAAGACAAGAATTGTTTTATTAGCAGTGAACCCCACATGTCATAGACACAAAAATTGTGGCAAGATTCCCTTAGGCAAGCCGAAGTGTGTCTAACAATTTGAGCAACTCAGGTTAGGCAAGTGTGGCAAGTGTGGGAAAAATAATGTGGCAACATAAGATAAGCATAGTCACGATCCAAACAGCCCCGTGATTTTTTGTGACATGCATGAAAATTTGGTTAGTTAAATTTATAGTCAAAATTTGGCAAGGTTCATCAAATCAACACATGCAAGTATCAAAAGGAAAGTCACGGCATGCATGCATGCGTTGTACTCCCTCCGTTTCCAAATATAAGTCTTTTTAGAGATTGCAACAACTGACTACTCCCTCCGTTCCTAAATGTAAGTCTTTTTAAGGATTCCACTACAAACTACATACGAATGTATATAGACATATTTTAGAGTGTAGATTCACTCATTTTGTTTCGTATGTAGTTCATAGTGAAATATCTAAAAAGACTTATATTTTGGAACGGAGGGAGTACATACGAAGCAGAATATGTCTACTCCTACATACTCCCTCCTTTCCGGTTTATAAGGCTCAATTAAAAAATCTCACCAACCAAGGTAGATGGTGAGTGGTGGAATACCTTTTAGAGTTTGCAAAAGCACCCAAATTAATGCTCTTGTTTTCCTCAAAAAAGTATGTTTACCAATGCATTAATTGCAATGCATACATGCATAAATTACATGCATTGGTCAATTTTCTCTTAATACTTGCATGCAATGATTTAATGCACCTTGGAATCTGAACATGTGATGGGAAACAACCAAATTGAGCCTTATAAAATGGAAAAACTAAAATTTTGAGATAAGCCCTATAAACCGGAAAGGAGGGAGTACGAAGTAGCCCATTTGAAATGTGTAAAAAGACTTTTATCGAGTGCAGTGCTTTGATGTGTCGCGTCAACTCGTACAAGACCGAGAAATTTGAGTACTACAACGCCCTCTCCCTCGCGGACTGAGCTCCGGTGCCTTAACTGCACCTGCCTTTGGCTGCATGACAGGTGGGCCAACCACCTGTTGGGCGCACCTGTCATGGATGCAAAGGCAGGAGCAGTAAGTAGAAGCTTTCGCTACACGCTATCCCTCCCGCACGAGGTACACGGACATGCAGCAGTGGATTCGATACTGTAGAAGTAGGAGTAACATCATTGTTCGTCTTCTCGAAGAGGCGAAGAGCCAAGCGCAAACCGAACGTGGCAGTTGCGAACGCTCGCGTGGTGCGGTTCCTTGGAGTACTATCCAGGCTCTTGCATGAGACAAAATTGCTATTGTTTAACAATTAAACTCCATTATCCATTGGTTGATACTCATTCTGCATAGGTCCACGCACTTAGCACCATTTCCTCCTTTGGTCACCAACGTTTATTTGCTAATTAATAGCATTCCATGCAATGAACTAGCTATTGCAAGTCATTAAAAGCATGCACACCTCTCATCTCTTATTGGTTGATACGTATGTCAAGAAACAAGAAACAAGGTAGAAGTTAATGCACCGCGCCTAAGTGTTTTGGGACTATTTGGTTTTCGTAAGATGACTTACACACCTAGACGGAGGGAGTAGTATAGACCTGTAAACCAGAAAGGAGTATTTGCCTTTCTGGAGATTTCAACAAGTGACTAGACTTCGGCTAAAAAAAACAAGTGACTAGACTACACCGTGTGTAGTACCCCCTACCTTCCGGTTTATAGGGCTCAAATCTCAAATCTCATGAACCAAGGCATTTTGCTATTGGAGGAATGTATCTCGTACTTTACAAAACTACCCTAATTAAACTCATGCATTAATTACATAGTTCTCTCGTTTTCCTCTCCGCCTTGCTCGCGGTGCACAATATTGAGCACTCCTATATGACTAGGCGCTCTATCTACATGCGAGACATTTCAAAGCATCCGGGCCTGCGTGCCATCCACCTAATCACAGCGAGGTGCTACAGTCGAGACTCACCTGTCACCCCGGTATGGCCGTCATGACGCATCATATCACAAAACCCACATCTTTACCAGCAGCGATAATGTGGCCTCCAAGTTGGACTGGACGAAGCAACCATCATTTCATTGGAACACTCATTCAAGCCCTTTCTTCCCTTTCTTGAAGAAAACCTCACTCCAGGCTACTCACTTCTGCCATTTTTCTTCTCTACCGATGAAGGAAAGGTGGGTGAATCAGTTATGCTGCTATATTTTCATTCCAATAATCTTCTTTTTGCGAAGCACCGACCGATTCTCACATCCTATTCTTTTCCCGTTTTCATTGCTACTGTGGTTTCCTTTCGATTGCTTTTTGTTTGTCAGTTCATTGATGGATCCTGGAGCACTAGGCAAAGAGTTGCCGGCAGACAACCCACTGGAGACAGCGATCTCCAGGAAGCGAGCACCGACCAACGAGTTGACCATGTTGGCGGGCCAACCCATGGAGACGAAGAACTCCAAGAAACAAGCACTGGCCAAAGACTTGAGGGCGCTGGCGGACGAACTCCTCAAATAAAGTTGGAAGAACAGCAAGGGCCCCACCGTGCCTACCCAGGAACTCTGATTGCCACCTATGTGAGGCTCAAGACCGAGTTTGAGGAGATAGTCGCCGTTGAGAAGCAGTATTCCCCTGCCAAGGTGATGGCCCCCATCGAGGATGAGGAGATGGCCCCCGGAGGGATGAGATCCCCCAGTGAGCTGCACAAGGTAAAAAATAATGGGTTATTACCATAGTTGTGCTTTTTGATTATTTGCAATGTGCTTGCTAATATGTTAGGGTTGTGCAGGTGCCGGTGGTTGTCCTTGATGATTCCGATGTCGTGGCCCGTCCTGTTGGCATCGCCCCGGAGATCGATTCCGATGCCGCTGTCTATCCTGTGGACATCGCCCCAGAGATCGATTCCGATGTCGCGGTCAGTCCTGTGGACATCGCCCCAGAAATCGATTCCCATGCCACTGTCTGTGCTGTGGTCATTGCCCGAGAGATCGATGACAAGAAATAGTTGGTCACGCTAATCCTTCAGGGTAGTTTGCATTGCCCTGTGTTTAATTACCAGAACGATGCATGTTATCAAACCATCTTAGGGCTAGTCACTGTCTTGTGTGGGCGGATCTTGCTACTTTTGTTTGATAGTGAATCATGCGATGAATCATGCGAACCCTCACTGAGTTATGAAAACAGATGTATCCTCGCCAGCTTTTGATGTAATATATGGCATGCTTAGATGTAAGTTTGAACTGTTTATCATATCAGCATGGCTTGTTTGATGATTCTTGGTGTTAGTAGGCTAGCTACTGTGCGAGCTATAGTACTTGCAAAACACTCACCGAAGAGAAACGTTGGGGATGATGAGCTCGTGGTACGCTTATACTTATCCCTCGTCGATCGACCAATAACCCTAGCTCCTAAAATTGTAGGATTAGCGATCGATCAGACAATAGTCGACATACATTCAGGCCTCCTTTGGTTCATAGGGTAGGAAAATCGTAGCAGAAGTACATAGAACGTGCAACACAAAATCATAGCAGTGCAGAGACGTACTCCCTCCATTCCAAAATAGATGACCTAGGCGGGCTAGTTTGGCCTAGTGGGTTTCAGTGATATGATGTGGTACAGTGCCGTCTAGTCTTCGCGTGTGGTAGCAGTATTGCGGGTATAGTAAGTTTTCTTGAAGAAGCGGAATTCAACGAAGTCATGATGGTTCCTTCGTTTGAACAACTTACAGTGGGAAAGGTTGGGCCTACGATACGACCGGGGTAGACCATGATAATTTTGTGCATGGCAGGTGGACCAGGATGGTCGACGTCCCACATGTCGGCGAATGAAAGTATTCTTTCCGATATAGAGGACGAGCAATGAGTATTCATTGTTTATTTTTGATGAAAGCTATTGTCTCCACTTTTACTCCTTGACTTTTTCAATGCCTCTCTCTCCTCCACATAAGCGGGGACTCCTTGCTGTGCATGTAGCGGGCAGCTAGTGTCTTGAGGGGCCAGGGCGGTGAGAGCGGGCTCCGGAAGTGGTCCGGACTCCAGCATGGCCCACCTCACATTATCACCATATATTTCTTGGAGTCCGTGCATGGCGGGAGGGTGATCTCTTCTCCCTCCTCCGTTTCTCTCTTCTCAGCTGACGCCCGCTGAGCGATTAGATTTCGGCTATCGACGGTTTATTCTTTTTTGAGGAATCAACGGTTTATTCAATTACGGTCCCACATGTCAGTGAAATTGCAAGACAACGCGTGTCTCCTCTGGTGAGCGGCATGCGAGCCAGACTATCGGGGTTGCGACGCGTACGAGTCGTAAGTGTGCCGCCTTTTCCTTTAGAACTTGCGAAGTGTAACATTTTCGCGCGATCCATCGATAGAAATCAAGAACAGAACGACAAGGGCGGTGCTTTCCCACTCGTTAGGCGGGCTAGTTCGAGTGATATGACGTGCTACAGTGCCGTCCACTTGCTCCATTTTTGTGTAAGCAAGAGTTTACACTCTTACGCGGGAGGAGTGCGAAACACCGCGGATCTGATTTTGATCGAGGATAACTATTCCCTACCAAATAATGGAGGATTGTTAGCGATTATAGCATGATAGTTAGGGAATCTCCAGCGCTGGCCCACAAATTTACACCGGCATCTGTCTGAGGACACTGATGGATGCCATCCGATGCTGCCCGCATACCTTTTGACAACTATCTGAACTAACCGGACGAAATTCGTGCAAACAAAGCAAATTTAAAATTAACCGGATGAAATTCATTGCATTTCGAAAACTTTTCCTACAAACTGGACAAAATTCATTACATATTTCGCACAAACCGTACTAAACCTACTGGAAACCTAATCTAAACAATCGCCGGCGCCCGACCACCATGTCTGGCCATGAACCCGAGAAACCCGGCCATTGCCTTTGCCTCCTCCTCATCCACCTCGATAACCTCCTCCTCCGGCTGGAGCACAAGGTTATGAAGATTTCCGCCTCCACGTCGCCGTCAAGCGGCTAACCGGTCGCCGATGTTTACCCCCCCAAGCTTGGCGTCGACTAAGTGGAGTAGCGGTGGCCTTCCCGGGACCAGAGCGGTGGCGACCTACCATGTACTACTCTTCCTCGTTGCCGGCTGCGCCCGCGCACGCGCGCCGGCTTCGTGGTCGTTGCGGCGGAGGGTGGCCTGTGGGGTGCTGGCGATCTCCTTCATTTGCTCCTGCGTCAGTACGTCGGAGAGAGCTTTGGAGCGCGCCCGGAGCGGAGCCGCCGATGTCCCTGGTCTGCTCCTGCGACAATACGTCCAAGAGAGCTTCGAAGCGCCAGGAGGCCATGGTTGAAGTGGTGCCGACAGAAGGAAGGGACCGGAGGAGAATAAGTGTGGGTCTTTGGCTATGGCTGGGAGCTGGGGCTCAAGTTAATATAGCGGGCGAATGGCAATGAGTCGCGGCATACGGATGGACAACTGGCGCCGGAGTAGGTTCGTCGGGCGTGAATGCGGACGCTGCTTCAGTGACTTAACTGCAGATGCGTTTGGGTTACTAACACATGGGCCCAACGGGCGTCTGGCCCGCATGTCAGTGACACACCAATTGCACCTGCAGTTAAGTCCGGTGAATGCGGCATTGACATTCTGGAGAGACGATGACCGTTTCAGGCGGGAAGCGCGCGTTAGCGATGGAAGGGGTCTCGGTGTGCAGTGGCACTAAGATCGGTCGCTCACGATAGTACATACTCCGTACCATACTACCATAGTACCCTCTCTAGCTTAGGCTGTTTTATAGATTGTCGTTGTGATGGACGATATACATGAGCAAGGTGGTCCGAGTATGACCGGTTGTGTTGAGCCAGGTGAATACATGCTCGGCGTTCGCGTAGGCCTCCATCAAATGTCTAAACAGTAATGTCAGGCACCGCCGGGGCGCGCAGGTGATGGGCTTGCCGTTTGCGTTGCGCCATGAGCAGGACTTTGATTTAGAGGGCGACGTGCATGCATTAGCATGCTTTGACAGCGTGAGCGTGAGTGTCTGACGCGAAGTATTTCATTTTCATTTGGCTGATGAGGGTGCGTTGCAGCGATGAGTCCGTGGTTTGATTCCCCACATATGCATAATTTTAGTTTTTACAGTAATTCTTTCTCCATTCACAGGTAGGCCCGCGTAGATAGATAAAGAACACGAGCTGATGAGGCGCATGTGGACTGTTTGACTGGTCAACCATACAAATACGGAGCTATATGCTGAGCCAGCGACCATATAATCACCATATCTCGTATATAATGATCAAAGTGAGCTATCAAGACAAGTTCGATGACTGCCAATGCATTTTACTTGGTAATAAATGACTAGGATTGAAGGGGAATCCTAATTTGCTTTGTCTTATGTCCTTGAGCTCTTGACAAACCAATGCACTATACGGTTGTCCGACCACTCCACCCCAGAGCTCTCACCAAGTGTCGTTCATGCCACCGCGCCGCACACTAACCGGTAAGGCAGCGAAGGCATCCCACCGCGCCGAGTTCCTCGCTGCCCACGAACGCACGCAAAATGGTAGGCAAGCGACGGCATCCCGCCGTGCCGAGTTCATCACCGCTCGCGACCTCACAACTATGTGGGAGGAATTTGAAGATGCCAAGGCCGAATGGGCGGTAGAGCAAGAGGCGGCCAAAGCCGCACAGAAGGAGCGGAAAAGTCAGAAAGCACTCAAGAAAAGAGAGGCCCGTCGCCACAAGAAAGAAAAGGACGCACACACTGCTGCGGAGAGGTCGGCGGAGATCCAAGCACGGTGGGGTGTCGCCGACAAAGCCGGGAAGGAGAACGACGGCGTCTGGCCAGCATGTGAGAAGTAGTAGTACTAGTAGTTAGTGTGTGTGTCTGTGTCTAAGTAAGAGCATGTGCCAGTACTACTAGTTACTACTGTAGTTTTTAGAGCAAATTGCCAGTACATTAGCCTAGACTAAATGGAAAAATTCCTATCCTATGCATCAAATGGCATCTCTTTCTCTATAGGAATTGAGATGCATGTCATCTCACTTCCTATGATTTTCATATTCCTATCCTATGAACGAAAGGAGGCCTCTGTTGGAGTAAATACTGTAGCTAGGAGTACTGCTGGTACAGTAGTTTTCTTCAAGAAGCGGAATTCAACGAAGTCATGATGGTTCCTACGTCCGAGCAACTTCAAAGTGGGAAGTGGGCCTGTGATTTGATGGCTCATTAGTCATTGTTACTGCGGCGCGACGACCTGGGTGACTCTCCCTTGGAGTTCTGCGTGCATGGCAAGTGGACCAGGATGGTCGACATCCCACGTGTTGGTTAACGGAAGTATTCTTTCCGATATCGAGGAGCAAGGAAACCGCGTGGTATAGTATCACTGCTGATTGGTTCGCAAAAAAAAATATCACTGCCGATTTATAATTATTTTTTATTTCTGATGAATGCTAGCGTTTCAACTCTTACGACGAAGGGTGCCAAACATGGCACGTGCTGGATGTCCCACACGTCAGCGAAAGGAGTGGGACATGAACATCGTGGTAGAGCCCAGCGTAAAAAACAACAATGTGGTAGAGCGTCTCCACTTCTTCCACTTCTGGGTCGGAGACCACACGTAGTAGTACTTAGTGGTATGAACAATACAAAGTGCGACCTGGAGAGAAAGACACGTCTAGTTGGAAGGTCTCGGGGCATACACGTAAACAAATATAAAAGTTAATATGTACCTCCAACTAATATAGTAGTAGTAGAGTACTTAGGCACGTACTCCATAACATCACCGTGCATTGCACGTACAACATTTAGTGGTAGTACGTAGTAAGAGACAAATGCCGCCCAAGAGTTCCCTTCTCGACCTAATTTTGGGTGTTTGGTAGAGTGTATGGAGGGTGCATGAGTCCACACTAGTTTAGCACAAATACACTAGAAGCATGCATGAAGAGAGCATGCACGAAGAGGGGTGTTGAGTTGAGCATGCATGAAGAGGGAACAACTATGCTGAGACGAGAACGCAACCAAACACTCCCTGTATGCCACGCATGTTCATACCATTTGTGCCTTTCTACTTCACTTACTGCGCTACATTACTCAGGTTCGTACGTCCACTCCTGGGTACATGTCCGTCTCGTAGTTCCAGTGCCACGTGTTCTTCATATAGATGGAACGGTCGTTGCATAACACGTGCGCCTTGATGCTAGATGTCTCACGTGTTGGCAAAAGGATGAACAAAGCTCACGTAAAAAAATAGAGTGGAAGAACATAGATTTCGGACGACCGAGAAGGAGCAAGGAACCTCATGGTGGAGCGTCTGCACTCATAATATTTAATATTATTCAGCGATATAAAATTAACCAATCATCTCCACGGTGGACTGGAAGAGTACGAAACATGGTAGCCTAGTGTAGTTACATCATACTAGTACATGGCTGACCCACGCTATCACCATATTTCTTGGCTTCCGTGCGACACCTATCTCTAGTAATCCAGCAGCCTGTATCGCTTCTCCCTCCTTGTCTCTATCAAAGTGCGGCGGGCTGGCGTTTCTGCCGTCTATTGAGGTCGGTTAACTATCACATGTTAGCGACATGGCAAGAGCATTCTAAAAAAAATTCCTTTCACGTTCCGTTTTCAAAAAGAAAAAATCCTTTCACGTACGAATTTGCCTGTATGCTTTGAGCAACTTGCATGTCCTATACTGCTCCTGTTTGATACTCTAACTTAGCTAGAGGTTAGACTAACTCATGACTAACCCTGAACTAACTGTAGCCAAAGAGGTGTTTGGGTGACAGGGTTAGATTGACAATAAATGCACTTCATGGAGAGAGAAAAGTGATTTTTCAGTGGTCCCAATGAGAACTATCTCCAGTTAGCACCTCTTGGGTGGGATAGTTTTTTTTGGTGGGTTCGGTGCAACTTGCTCCAATTTAAACCCTCATGCTTGGATACTTTAGGGCTATTTGAGCCCCAACTAGCTCAAACTAACTCTAACCCATGGATCCAAACAGGGCCTATGGCCAGTCTCGACGCAGAGCAGTCACGTGCACCGGGAAGCGGAGCTCTCTCGGCCATCGCGCCACTTCAAAGCCGGCGCCAGTGAGAGTTCGCCTCCGCTCTGGCCGGGCATTAATGCGGCACTGACGCTCCAGGGCGACGCTGACCGTTTCACGCGGGAAGCGCGCGCTGGCAAGGGAGTATAGGTTTTGAACCGTTTCAGGTGTAGTAGTAATGGTAGTTTGCAAAACTACTCAATTATTGCACTCAGTTTCCTAAGAAATTGTGGTAAAAAACGTTACTCCACAGCCCGCTTCCCTTCTCCTGCCCGCTCGTGATTTACGTGGCCATGTTAACGTGGTTGTGTCAAAAAAATGTCACTTCCTGCTCGTGATTTGCGTTATATAATTACAAGCAAGATTCTCGTGCATTGCACAGAACATCAATATGCATTTTTTTACAAAACACCTGTTGTGATTGACCCATGCAGGTGTAATCCCATGTGTAAAAACTAATGACATCTTGAGAATTTTATCGGAAATCTGGCATCTCGAGTTTGTCATGGAAAAAATGAAAGATGAGAGATAAGGCAAGGAGGAGTGGAGCGTGGTGGTTACTGGTGGTCGGAATGTGCGGCGGCATGGGGATGGACGGCGCCTGCAGGCGGCAGCGGCCACCATGCATGCTAGATTGTTCCAGAGACTTATTCCTTTTTAATTGCTGAGCAATGAGGTTGCGGGAGATAATGATGTGGAGAGAGGTGCGGGTATCTTTTGTAAAATTATCATAGTTTGCTTCCTATCCGTCAGATATAGATCATACGGTCTATATTACAAGATGGCAGGCACACCATCATCGCCAACTCATTTTTTATAAGCGTACAGATGATAAGTTTGCTGACTACTAAAGTAAAGTGGAATCCGTCCATGTTATGCAAGTAAATAAAGGTGATTATTTATCATACGGGTAAGGTTGGATGAAGGGTGGTAGGAACAAATGCTCCGCCTAGAGCATGTGTGTGTGAGATGGAGTCTTAGTGTGTGTGTGGGGTGTGTGTGTGTGTGTGTGTTTGTGTGTGTGAGAGAGAGCGAGAGAGAGAGAGAGAGAGATGGAGTC